>NC_137088.1:4281918-4504948 GCF_951640355.1 Cnephaeus nilssonii | reverse complement strand
TTCAAAACAATTGTGATTAATATGGTCAAAAATAGATGAGATGATGAAGAATTTAAGAAGAGAAATGCATACTGGCTGGTTCCTTTCAGTGTTTTAGAGCATTGGTCCATGCTTCCAGGGTTCTCATGTTCAATTCCTGGTCAAGGGCATGTACCTGGTTTGCAGGTTCTATGCCCAGCCTCTATCTGGTCGAGTGTGAAAGGCAACCAATCAATCACTCTCTCTCACATCAATGCTTCTGTCTCTCTTCCCCCCTCCTCCCTCCTTTCCAGTCTCTGAAAATCAGTGGAAAAAATCCTCAGGTGAGGATTAGTGGGAAAAAGGAAGAGGAGGAAGAGGAGGAGGAGGAGAGGAAGAGGAAGAAGAGGAGGAGGAAAAAGAGAAATGCCACCTATTACAAATCAATTTGAAGTCCCAGAACTGAAAAATACAAAAGGTGAAATTAAGAAAATAGAGTGATTTAATGCAAGGTTAGACACAGCAGACAAGAAGATCACTAAATGGGAGGATTGTGGATAGATAATATCCAGACCACAACATGGAGCGAGAATAGACCCTAAGGAACGTGTGGGACGTGGTGATTGGATCTGAAACAGGTGAAATGGCAGTTCCTCCAGGTGTGGCGATGTAGGAGAGAAAGCGAGGCATCAGCACTACTGGAAGCAATATTTGCCACAATTAAAAAATAAGCTGGAAAAGGACAGCAGGCATCCTACTCAGGAAACTGTATAAGCCCCACTGAGGATACATACAAAGGGAAGTTTAAATAAGCACATAGTAGTGAAACCAAAGGAAAGACAATTCATTCTGATACAAAGATGCATTATTTTCAAAAGGACAACAATAAGTCTGAAAGTGGAAGTAGCAGCAGCAATAAAGGAGTCCAGGAGACAGTGGAATGGCCTTTTCAAAGAGCTGAAAAAACAATACCAGTGAGAATTCTATTCCCAGCAAAAGTATCCTCCCATAGGAAGACAAAATAAAAATGCTTTCTCTCTCTCTCTCTCTCTCTCTCTCTCTCTCTCTCTCTCTCTCTCTCTCTCACACACACACACACACACACACACACACACTAAGAAAATCTGTCACTTTCAAATATACACTAAAATGCTAATGGTGTTCATACGTTTAGAAGGAATATTATCCCAGAGTGAAATATATACTAAATGGAAGAAATTGAGAGTGGTGTGAAGGGTTAATATTTTTATAGGTAGGACAATTTGAGATCTGAAGAATTAGGAAGGGGACCAAATTCTAAAAGTATGTATTTCTAGTCTTCACAAGTTAACTCATGAGGGAAGAGATTGGGGAATGTTGTCACCTGTCTGAAGTGCTATTTATACACTCGTTGCCTTTCTATTGGTATCTTAGCAACATTTCCTACAATGTCAGAGACAAATGAAGGCGGAACCACAGGTCTGAACCGAGGGAGAAAGGTACAGTGATTTTTCTTCTGCATTTCTCCATCTTTTGAGGGAAGTTGATAACTTCAGAGACACCTGAGCTGTCATTATTCTGAACAGTGACACTGAAAGATTGTCACTCACAGATGGAGGTTTCAACTGAGCTGTAGGTACAAAAGAAACAAACAAAAATAGCATGTCCTGCATGGCCAGGAAAGACCAGTTACACAGTGGATTGGCATCCCCTGGCTTCTGAAAATATTCTGAGGGATCCTGATGTGTGCTCAAGTGTGTTTGGCCATTAGTACAGGCACAAGCTCACCTGTGTTTAAAGAAATCAGGCTACACAATTCTGACAGGAGTTTTGGAATAATTAGTTTGCCTGTCTCCTGGGGTGCTCTGGACATACCAGACTCTATTAACGGCGCGGATCTGAGTAAACAGTAAAGCTGTTCTTGGAAGGTGGCATCTATTTTATGAAACCTTCCCTTATTCTTCTTGAGAATAGGATTGTTAGATCAAGTCGCTTTTATGTGATTTTCATCTCACAGAAATAGGTGGAAAATAATAACTATTAAAATTCTGTCACTTTATGAACTCTTCATGAATGTTGTCATTCGTATTTTGGATAATCTTCTAAAAGTGATCAGTCCTCATCACTTTATTTATTTATTTATTTTAGAGAGAGAGGATGGGGAGAGGGAGAGATAGAAACATTGATGAAAGAGAAACATCATCTCTCTGCTGCCTCCTGCACGTCCCCTACTGGGGATCGAGCCCACAAACTGGGCATGTGCCCTGACTGGGAATGGTTCCTGGGTGGATGCTCAACCACTGAGCCATCCTCATCACTTTAAAAGCTGAATGGGAAAGGTGTCCTTCTATTCTGAATAATAAATATTTACTCCACCCCTCCCCATCATTTCCTTTCTGTCTTTCTTTTGTTGCTACTGAAAATTAACACAGAAAAGTTGAGAAAATAGTATAAGGATGTTCCAGATACCCATCAGAAAGGTAGACAGCCACCAACTTAGGTCCAAATTTGTAGCATCAAAGATTGTCTTTCCGCTGCTGAGACCCACTCTCCCTCCTGTTCCCTGGGCAGTGCACGGTTCACTTCGAGTTCTGGCTGGAGTAGGCATGGCCGTGGAGGGAACCCTTGCAGCCAGAAATGATCTGTCACTAGGAGTCTCTAAATCAGAGAAATGGCAGGACCAGGAGCCTGGATGGGACACGGCAGACTCCTCTTTTGACACTTTGGTCAGTGGAACAGGCATTGATATTGGGGCCAGTATTTCTAGAGGGAAGATTGGTAATGATCGATGTATGATTCTAAGGTTGCAAATCTGGATAACAAGGGACGTTTCCCATTGCATCTTCAGTGAAAATGGAACATTATTATCACAATGGTGTCTGAAGTAGAATCTGTCCTGTTCACACTCATAAGTGTAGACATCTGACTATACATCTCTCTAAAATACTGTTGTTAGGATCTCAGGGACATAGTTCGAGTCATTGTACCTGGGAGCACCACAGACCACTGGGAGCTGGAGCCACTGTGTGACTGTAATGTTGTGGCTGGAACTGCAGGGATAAAACGGTGTGGTGCCTCCTCCGGGTACGGAATGCTGTCTTGAGAAGTCCACAGTGTTTGTTTTTCCTGTAAGCTATTTTCATATAAACTATGAATAAAACTGTATTTAGCCAGGCCAGTGTTGCTCAGTGGTTGAGCATCGACCTATGAACCAGGAGGCCACCGTTCCATTCCTGATCAGGGCACATGCCCAGGTTGTGACTTCATCCCCAGTGTGGGACATGCAGGAGGTGGCCGATCAATGATTCTCTCTCATCATTAATGTTTCTTTCTCCCTCTCCCTTCCTCTCTGAAATCAATAAAAATATATTTTGAAAAACAAACAAAAAAACTGTGTATTCAATTTTATTACACAATTACTAAGTAAGCCAAACTGGTTAATGCAAAGACATTAAAAAGGGGGTGGAATTTTTCATCTTGAAAAGAGCAAACTCCGAGTTGCATGTGTAAGATTTCAAACAATTGCAGAGCCACTCAGAGGATGTCTCATAGGCACGTGCCAGTACCTGCTGAGCTTTTATGGGAACAGTGTTCTTTCTCCACAGAGCGGACCATTATCACGGAGCCACCTGCCCCGATGGACGTCACGGTGGGCGAGAGCATCGTCCTGACCTGCCAGGTGTCCCATGACCCCTCCATGGAGGTCGCATTTGTTTGGTCTTTCAATGGACACATCATAGACTTAAAAAAGGATGCGGCTCACTTCGAAAGGATTGGAGGAGTAAGTTGCTGACAATTCTAAGTGCTTAATAAATTGACTCAAGCCTTTTCCGTGAATTAACGTCTTTTGTTGTGACTCTCCCAGTATTTATTTGCGCGGTAATCACTGTCGCTTTATGAAGCTGCATCTGTGTGTGTTTTGTTTTGTTTTATGTCTTTCACGGACTTGCTTGCATTCTAGAGACAATTATGAGAAAGGACACAGTCACAGGGATCAGAAGAGAAATGAGTGATACTAGTGTATCTCCCAATTTCACTGCGGCCACGTACTGGATGTTGATGCAGCTGTGAAATCTTAGGACCTGCTGGGCCTATTTATGTTTTCACCCCCTCTTCCCTTTCTGCCTGCAGGGATCTGTGGGAGACTTGATGATAAGGAATATCCAGTTAAGTCACTCAGGGAGATATCTCTGCGCGGTGACGACAGCCCTGGAGAACTTGTTGGCTATGGCTGAAATCATCGTCAGAGGTGCGTGACATACATGAGCACGTTGTCTAGTCACAGCGAGAAATGCTCATCTGTGAATGGCAAGTCCTTGATTAGCCACAGCATGATAAAGAAGTGAGATAAATAGGAAAGATTTTTAAAATATATTTTTATTAATTTCAGAGAGGAAGGGAGAGGGGGAGATAGAAACATCAATGATGAGAGAATCATTGATCGGGTGCCTCCTGCACACCCCCTACTGGGGACTGAGCACACAACTTGGGCATGTGCCTGACCAGGAATGGAACCGTGACCTCCTGGTTCCTAGGTCAATGCTCAACCACTGAGCCACACCAACTGGGTGGAATTATTTCTAAATCCCAAGACCCCAGGATCTGGGTGGTATGACACTGGATGTTGAACTGAGTAGGTTATACCTGTTCCTAAGGAATGGTCAGACTCACCCGCCCGGTCAGCCCCTTGGACTCGGCAGGCCCTCTGTCTATACTAAACCGTCTCGCAAAGTGGGGCCCAAGCCTGAGTTCCCAACTTCTGCCCGAGAGCTGCGTTCACTTGAGGGAGCTTTTGAGAGGAGCGGCCCCGAGAGGCTCTCACCATCTGAGATTAGCTTCTTATCGGATGATATTCCCCACCCCATGACTGGCATTTCCTAATCTTCAAAGGAAGCATTTCAAGCTAATCTCTCAGTGTGTAAGCGGAATTAATAGGGCTTTATCTAATGTGCTAAAATATATTAGGTTCCATCTTTTGTAAGTATAGCAGAAAAAAAAAAAAAGCAACGATCCCTTATCCCAAATTGACTCATTTCATCATTTCCAATAAGGTCACCATAAAACCTGTGTTTGAAGGCCCCCCAGGTCCCCCCGAGGAGGTGAGGGTGGAACACGTTTCCAGCACCACGTCCCAGCTCAGCTGGCAGCCTGGCTCAGACAATAACAGCCCCATCCAGATATTCACCGTCCAGGCGCGGACGCCGTTTTCTGTGGGGTGGCAGGCCGTCTCCACGGGTAAGTGCCTCACAGGTTTTGGATAATTTGGCAAAACCAGTGGTGTGTTGTTCGATGGATCGATGGATTGTTTTTACCCAGTGTCCCCTTGTTTTAGTTCCAGAAATTCTCAACGGTCAGACGTACAACGCGACCGTGGTGGGCCTGATTCCCTGGGTGGAGTACGAGTTTCGCGTCCTGGCTGGGAACAGCATCGGGATTGGAGAGCCGAGCAAAGCATCCGAACTGCTGAGAACCAAAGCATCCGGTAAAAAATCAATGGCTTCTCAAACCCTGGGAGACCCTTGAGGGCACAGTTCTTACAGAACACACAGCCCACCGTGCAGCATCCCTGCCCCAACCAGAGACAGAGAGCCGGCCTCGCCCCCATGGTCACGGGCACAGAGCACATGCATTTTCTCCCCAAGGGTGCTTGCGCCCAATGGGAGATGGTGATGGTGTGGCCGACAGGTCAGAAGGGAGTTTTTCTGAAGCTGCTCTCTCGTCTCTGATACTTTCAAACCCCCAGAGAATCTGCAGAGTCGTAGATGCAGGTGGGTTTCTGCCTGTCGCATGAGAAGCTTGTCCAGCCGTTATGCATCCTCGCAGATTTGGGGTGCTTCTGTCATTTCAGGGGAAAGGATTTTTAAATCATTTCTGCGTGTAAAAGTCAAACTCCATTCTGATTACGCACCAGAATACTCACACACTCAACGTTATCATTGGCACTTAGGGGGCGACAAGTTTGAGGCAGCCTCGGTCTGTTCTGTACCTGGCGACTTGTGACTCAAACACGGGGTTATAAAACAGCAATTCCTTTAATTATAAATTCCTTTAAGAATTTATTTTTAAACGTTCAAACATCCTGATGTCGACCAAACAGAAAAACGACTTTCGTGTGTTTATGAAGAAGAAAGGGGACTAATTAATATCTGGCTGGGAAACGTGTTCCCGGCACAGCTGCATAATCAGGCAGTAAATCACCGTGTCACTCTCCTCATCCGAATGGAACATCGTCTTGCCAATTAGCGGATGATGCATAATAATGTCAGATACATGATGTTACTCGCCTGTTAATTAATCCTGGAGCCGGGGTGCTCCTGTCTCCGACACCAGGCTGTCCCCTCCGAAGCTTGGGTCTGAGTAAACATCATTTGTGTTCATTAAGGATGCGGGCTCCCTCCCAGCTGCCTGGAGGGCCTGAGAGGTGAGACCCTTGCGCCAACCCTCCTGAGGTAGCCGTGCACCCCTAACCGTGGCCACGTTTCTCTCCTTTTCAGTCCCCATCGTGGCTCCAACCAACATCCAGGGAGGAGGAGGAAGCCGGTCGGAACTCGTAGTAACCTGGGAGGTAATTTTCTGTCCAGCTGAGTTATTTGGAAGGAAAACGATGTAGCTGGCCAGGAAGAACACCGAAAAACAAGCTGGGCCCATACAAACACTCGGCAGGAGAGACTCCTGATGTAGCGAGGGGCTGCAGACACCTCAGTCCTGCTAAAGGGAGAGGGTGTGACTAAGCGGGCACAGTTCTCTTCCAAATGCAAGGAAGGGGCTGGCAGCGTGCTCATCAGCATATGATGCTGGACGTGACTATGCACCGTTCCGTCTGTGAGTTAGACTCAGACAGCAGCAGTTTCCTCTCCTTGCTTTCAACGCTCCAGCCTGTCCCTCCCACACATAGATGGAAGCTTAGCAGGCAGAGTAGCTTGTATGTCATTCTTCTTAAGTATGAATGTATAGGCTCCTTTTGCACTGATTAAAATCCACTCTGGCTTTTTTAAAAATATATTTTTATTGATATCAGAGAGGGAGAGGGAGAGGGAGAGGGAGAGGGAGAGGGAGAGGGAGAGGGAGAGGGAGAGGGAGAGGGAGAGGGAGAGGGAGACAAACATCAATGATGAGGGAGACCCACTGATCTGCTGCCTCCTGCACACTCCACAATGGGGATCAAGTTTGCAACCCTGGCATGTTGCCCTGACCTGGAATTAACTGTGACTTCCTGGTTCATAGGTCGATGCTCAACCACTGAGCCATGCCAGCCCAGCTGTGTCCTTTCTCTTTAAATGCAAGATTCCACAAACCAAGGCATACAGGCCGGATCTGCTTGCTCCCTGTTTTCATAAACGAATTCCCACCACCGTACCCATTCTCGTCGTGTTACATATGACTGCTTTCACGCTGCTGGGAGAGACCATATGGCCCCTGATGCTTAAAATATTTACTACTTGGCCCTTTACAGAAAAAGTTTGTGGTGAAAATGAAAGTCATTTCCTCTGTGTGTGTTTTTCTTGGGATATCGGATATGCAGAATCTTGCAGGAGCTCCATTCATGGATTCATGAATGCAGTTCCCTACTTATATTCATCCTGGCATCACCGAGCCCAACCCTGCTGGTGCCCAGGCCTCTAAGGAATGTGTGCATTTAGGAGGAGACACATGTATTAGTCTGAGCGGCAGAAGGAAGGCATGGAGTGACTCTTTCAGTTCGAAGAACACCAACTTAGTTCAAACAGCAGGGGTACAAACATCCTGATGTTGTGAATTTTCAAAAGGTCTGGGTGCTTGGGCAGGGATGGCACCTCATGTCAGGTCTGAGCTGTGGGTTGAAAAAGAACTTGGGGAGAGAGAGAGACCGTGTCAGGCCTAAGTCACTGCTGCTGTGGGGGAAGTCACAGTCCCTGGTTTTTCAAATTCACTCTGAATTCAACCAGAATCCCCCATTGTGACTGATGCCAGCTTGGCTGGTTACCCCAGATTGCTGCTCAGGAAGTAACATCGATTTACAATCCCCTGAAATGAGCACCCTCCCTGTCTCCTTCAGAGCCAAATAATGTGGGGTTTGTGCCTTTTGCTTTGCTTCCAATAACCTAGACATGCTCTCTAATTTGGCGACGTGGTAACCACTAATTACTTTTTAAACAATATCGTTATTTAAGTCTTACCCTCATTTATACTTCCTAATACATCCAGGTGTGAGCTGCTGGTGGGAATGTCTCATATAAAATATGACTATAAGCCTGGCTGGCGTGGCTCTGTGGTTGAGCGTTGACCTATGAACCAGGAGGTCATGGTTCAATTCCCAGTCAGGGCACAGCCCGGGTTGCAGGCTCGATCCCCAGTGTGGGGCGTGCAGGAGGCAGCCGATCCATAATTCCCTCTCATCATTGATATTTCTCTCTCTCCCCCTCTCCCTTCCTCCCTGAAATCAATAAAAAGCAATTATAGGCACGTAGCCAGCGGTGTGGCTCTGTTGCTTGAGCCTCCTCCCATGAGCATGAGCATCTTTTCATTGGGACCATTTTCCCAACCAGCATTCCAAATTGCAGTAGTCTGATTTTTCACTGCTTCATGAACCAGGGTGAATGTCTGTGTTTGGTAAACACGATAAGAGCTCCATACACTAACTGCAAACACTCAGTGGTGGTCACTTCTGCCCAAGCCCATCCCGGAGGAACTGCAGAGCGGCGGGGAGTTTGGCTACGTGGTCATGCTGCGGCCCGTGGGCTCGACCACCTGGACCAAGGAGAGAGTCCCGTCCGTGGAGGCGTCGAGATTCGTGTACAGAAACGAAAGCGTCACCCCGCTGTCTCCCTTCGAGGTCAAAGTGGGCGTGTACAACAGCGAGGGGGAAGGGGCCCTGAGCACCGTGTCCATCATCTACTCCGGGGAGGACGGTAAGTGGGGCCCAGCACTGGGTGGTCCTCTGAGGCTCCAAGGGCATTTGTTTTTAATATGTTTTTATTGGTTTTTAGAGAGGGAGGGAGAGAGAAACATCAATGATGGGAGAGAATCATTGATGGGCTGCCTCCTGCATGCCCCACACTGGGGTTTGAACCCAAAACGCAGCATGTGCTTTGACTGGGAATTGAACCATGACCTCCTGGTTCATTGGTCGATGCTCAACCACTGAGCCACACAGGCCAGGCCCTGGGTATATTTTATGTCCCTGTTCCAAAGAACCATTTGACTAATGATGCTGTGTCTTCCTCCGGATGGCAGAGCCTCAGCTGGCCCCACGGGGAACCTCTGCCCAGAGTTTCTCTGCTTCTGAGATGGAGGTTTCATGGACGGCCATCGCCTGGAACAGAATCACGGGCCGCGTGCTGGGCTATGAGGTGAGCCACTGAGGTCCCCTCTCCTCTGCACACTCCAGGCTCCCAGGGCCAGTCTGCTGCTCCGTAACAGCGGTGGGTGTCCAAAGCGTTAGGGGTGGTGGTGTCCGGGGCCACCATCTCTCCCTCAAGCACATCAGTCAAGGGTAGCACTTAAAAGGTGATCCAAGGTGACCTCACTGATTATTTCTACTGGGTTTCCAGGGAGAGGGAACCACTAATCCCCCCTCCCCATCTTAAACCTTAGAAGGATTTCAAGGGGACGTCCGTTCTGAGCCAGAACACGGCTTGAAAAGAAGGTCATCTTGCCCGGCCAGCGTGGCTCAGTGGTTGAGCATCTTACCTATGAACCAGGAGGTCATGGTTCAATTCCCGGTCAGGGCACATCCGTGGATTATGGGCTCGATCCCCAGTGGGGGGGCGTGCAGAAGGCAGCTGATCCATGATTCTCTCTCATCATGGTTATTTCTATTACTCTCTTCCTCTCCCTTCCTCTCTAAAAGCAATACAAATATTTTTTTTTTAAAAAGGTCATCTTGGTGAAGATAGTGAAGTGAGAAGAAAAAGCCTAGCTTCTCCTCATTTATAAATATCGCCTATGTAGAGTGAGGCCAATCACTTCTTTTGTGTGAACCTTCGTTTCTACAGAGAAATAAGACTCATTCCTCAGTGACACAGGCTATTTTGGAGTTGGAATAAAAGAGTAATTCTAAACCTCCTTCGCTGTGCCTCACACTGCACTGTTTCTTTTCACACGAAGGAAGCCTCTGGTCCAAACTTAAAGGTGTACCCCCGGGGCAGGTGTCTCGCCCCTCCAGGCCCGGAGAGCCTCACCTCCACCTGGGAGCCCAGCCCCATTCCCCTCCCTGGGCTCATCCCCGTCTCCCTTCTCTGGGATCCTCTCATCGTGCCCCACGTGGTCTTTCTTCACATCCTCAGAGCACCGATTCCTGTACCACTTCCTGGAAACAGTCCTCGGCTCTCTTTTCACACATGCAGGGTGTCCCCCCAAATGCCTACTCACTTTGAATAATGGCAGAGGCACTGTGTGTACTTCAACTGCATTTTCACACTATCAGAGGCATTTGAGGATGAATTTCCTTTGTTCAAAGCTTAGTCTGGCTGAAAAGGAAGAAACAGCAATTGAGCTACCAGCTGTTCAAGTGTGCACACGTGTTTTGGGCGACAGCTCCTATATTCTAACCTCTTAACTAGATGGTAAGGGGCCCCGAAGGCAGGTTCCACGCCTGATTCTCTGTTGTCCTTTTCAATGTGCCTGAAGCTGTGCTAATGCATAGGAAAGGCTCAGTATGAGCTGAATTAATTAACCTGTTATTCAAAGAACTCCAGAGGAAATGTGGACAGCAAAGCATCATACCGGAAGTCTCTGATCCATGGTATGAATCCTGTTTGGGTCTGACTTATTATATATCCTTTATTCAAGCTGATAACCCTTACTTATTTATTTTTTTAAAGAGTATAGGAGTTGTTTTTTAAAAAAATATATTTTTATTGATTTTAGGAAGGGGGAGAGAGAGAGAGAGAAACATCGATGATGAGAGAAAATCATTGATTGGCTGCCTCCTGCCTGTCCCCTACTGGGGATCAAGCTGCAGCCCAGGCATGTGCCCTGACCAGGAATAGTTCTTGTTCATCGGTTGACACAGCTCATCTACTGAGCCCAATAGCCGGTCCAAGCTGATCATCTTTAGGTATCTCATGAAATATTTTATTTTGTCAATCTAAAAAAAACAAAAACCCACAAGTTCTCTATTTCCCATTGTGAGTTTGTATTTTTTTTTTTTGTTCCCTATAGAAGAGTAGACTGTATTTTGCTGTTATTGTATAACCCATTTAATGAGATGTTATCCTGCCATTTATGCTCCTGTCTTCTGCCTGCTGGGTTGCCGGGAAACCATGACCCCTCCCTCTGTTTCCAGGTCTTATACTGGACTGACAACTCGAGGGAACCCATGATTGGTAAGGTCAGAGTCCATGGAAATGTCACAACCAAGATCATAATGGGGCTGAAGGCCAACACCGTCTACTTTGCCTCCGTCAGAGCTTACAACACGGGTGGGACGGGGCCCTCAAGCCCCCCGGTCAACGTCACGACCAAGAAGTCCCGTAAGTATCCTTCACCCTCCAGGCAGCAGCATCAGCTGTGAACAGAACTGCGTGCCTTCATTTAGCCTCCTCTCTTCCCCTCCCACATCCTTCACTGATTGCTTTGTTTGGTTGATTGGTGATTGGCTTGTCTGTTAAATCTGGATAATTGTTGAAACTTTCTGGTAACAATCAAAATAAACCATTTTGATATTTTTGGAATTCCAAAGAGGAACTATTCTAAGTATGTAGATCAGGGGTGGGGAACCTTTTTTCTAACAAGGGCCATTTGCATATTTTTAACATGATTTGTGGGCCATACAAAATTGGCAACTTAAAACTTAGTCTGCTACATTTGGTCAAACATTTCATTAACTCACCCCTAATGCCTTGGCAGGGCCAGACCACATGATTTCACGGGTCTTATATGGCCCGCGGGCCGGAAGTTCCCTATCCCTGATGTAGATGAAATACAGATGGTGCAGTGCTGAAAGACATGGACTGCGACCCCCCTCCCAGCCTGAGCCCAATACTGGACCTCCCATCCCGGGAATGTTAGGTGTTTATATAACCTTTCAGTCTCAACACCCTTCCCTGCGCAATGAGGACAGAGTGGAACTGGCCCCTCATAGGGTTTTGTGCAGGAGTGAGAGGGAGAAGAAATAGGACGGTGCGGGACATACTTTCATTAGTGCCTCCTGTCATCTGTTCTTGTTTTATCAGTTGAGTCTGAGAGTGCTCCAGTGGACCCTGCACTGTCAGACCATCTAGGTCTTTCCTTCTAAGTCATCTTATCCCTTGTTGACCTGGAAGCCCCTGAGATCCAAGAATTAACTCCTCTGCTTCTTTATGTTTCCCTTAATCATCAGCCACTGTCTGTCTCAGTGGCAGGACCTACTACATATGAATCTGGATTTCCATAACATGAGGCATAGCAACAGCTAGGGAAAGGTCTGATCAGATATGACTTAGGGAGAATTGCAATATGTAATTTGCAATTCTCTTTTCATGACTGCATAATGTCTTATACTCCTTATCATTGATGAACATAAATTATTTGTTAACAGGATTTCTGTAACACATTCTTTAGTCTCTGAGTTCTGATGAAAAAGAGTTACAAATTTCCTTAGAGTAACACAGTCATGGGCTCTGGAAGTCAGAGTCATGTGGCCATGGGCTCTGGGAGTCACAGTCACATGGCCATGGGCTCTGGGAAGCAGAGTAATGTAGCCATGGGCTCTGGGACTCAGGTTATGGACATGTTTTGGGACCCTTATACTTCCCATGAAAGTTACAAAATATTGAGCACCTCTGTGCCCCAGACCCTGTGCCAATTTTCTACATCATCTCATTGAATTATTAAATCAGTCAAAGTGCTTGGTATTTCAGCTCCTACATCTGAGAAAACAGGTGCTTGGGAAGGTGGTGTTGTGGCATCTGACCTGCTATGAACATAGGTTCTCTGAAAGTCTCCATCCCACAGACAAAGTGCTGGTTTGCAATCTTCACCTCTTAAGCATTCGAATAGTCTCTTTCCCTCCACTCTCCCCCATCTTCAGTCCAAACCTCAAACTGCCCTCACATTTTCCTTCCTAAAATGGAACCATACCCCCTTCTCATCCCAAAGTTTCATTGTCTCCTCTACTGTGGAGGACAAAGATGAAGAGAAACACATACAAAATCATCCACGATCCCTCTAGACTTCCTGTCCAGCCCCTTGCTCCTCAGCCCTGGAGCTGCAGGAGTGCTGATCTCGAGTTTCACATTCTGATGTCTGAATTCAAGTATTCTCTCATCCTAGTGCCCCTGCCATGCCTCTGAACACTCACATGTCTTCTCCTCTCACCAGAGGTCTCCCACAGTTTCCCCTTCAATGCAGGTGCATTTTCCTTGGTGCCCACAGCACTGGCTTATTGTGAGATTGTGCTGGAAAGAGCTGGAAAAGGGCTTCAGAGGGAAAGAAAGTTGGGGGATCTTGGCTCAGCCATGAACTAATTATTTGTTGACAAGTCTGATATGTTGATAGCTCAGAACCCATCTTCTCATCTGAGGAACAGAGGTGACTATGCTTTCCTAGAGTTTTCTCTGAGCACTGAAGGACATTATGTGCCCACTGCACCCTGGAGGGTGCCAGGCTGGGAGGCACAGGGCCCGGGAACACGGTGCTGTTGCTTTTTTGGAGGTGATTTCGCTCTCATGGCATTTCCTCAAGGAGGAAGGCATAGCTCCCTTTACCTTTCCTTCTCTTTATAAACAGTGGTTCAGACACTTCCTTCAAGGGTCACAGAAGGACAGCCAAGGTAGAAATGAGAAATGGCTTCAATGAGACATTGATGATAGCTCTGATTCCAAGTGCTGTCGCTGCATCCAACTTTTCCATGTCCTTGAGACGTCACCAAAGTTACCTCTGAACAGTGGTGACAGCCCAAATCCTGAATTCTTCACACATCCATATAGTATACAGTCACTGACTAGGTTCTCAATCAGATATGTGATCATCCATCGTACGTATGTCCACTCACATTTACCGAAACCTCTGCCCCTTCTGATTGGGCTAGCTAAACAGAAGACAGAGACTTTGGGGAGGGGGGGAACTAGGATGATTCCATCAATCATCCAAGAAAATAGTACCTCTCACGAGCCATGCACAGGGTTCAGTGCAGTGCCTAATGGAGATGAAGACAGGTGAGCTCCCTGCCTCCCAGCAATTTCTCTTTAAGTGAGGAGTCAAAAGAAAAAACAAACAAACAAAACGAGGCCATGAAATAGCCATGAATTATGAGAAGCACCATGAAGAAAGGTAAGAGGCTGAGAAGTACGTAGGGTGGAGGGCTGCATGGGGAAGGCCACATATTTTCATGTGACATGAAGATGGGAGCTGGTGAATAAGGGGCCCAACACAGAGGGAACACACCAGCTTCTGTTTTCATTGCTGCTGGCAATGAGGACAGCTGGCTCTTTAAGCAAATATCAGTGATGTAACAGCCAGTGTAATAACCCAGTGAATATGAGGTCTTTCCAAAAACCACTGAGGGGCACTGAAAATACATCGTGATCCACACAGACATCACTTCAATGGAATTTAGATTTAAAGCTAAAGAGAGAAAAAATACTTCTATCAACTCCCAGGGGAAAAGCAAAAGCAAAAAGCACCGCTCCCACCCGAAAGAAGAGTGCAGGCCCAGCGGCAGAAAGCGATTGCAAATGACCATTCCATCTGGCCCCTGACCTGGACTGACCACTCTGAACTGGATTCTTCTGGTTGAAAATATGCAATCAACCCACATTTAGCCATAAAGGGAGCATTAAGCTTTTATTTCATCTTGCACTCATGTTCTCTCTCTCTCTTCCCCAGAAGTCAACCCCATGCTGTTACTTAGAACTGTAACATAAGAGGTTGTTTTTTGAATCGAGTTCGCAGTGTGAACCGCAGTTGAATGTAAATGCCATCTACAGGAAAATCGATGGGCTGTGGAGGGCCAGCGCCACTTGCTCTGTCATTTGATTAACAGAAAATGACTTACTCTGTGGAAATTGCCTGCAAATATATTTTTTAAAAATTAGAGAAGTGCTTGTTTGTTGAGATTACTGTAGACCAACACATGTGAACATCCACAACACGGCTTTCATGTTATCCACATGACCATGGTTGGTTTGTCAAGATAATAGACATTTCAGCTTCATCATAGAGATTTGCAATTCAGTTTAATCAGTTATGTAAAACTCATAGGAGATAGAGGGGTAGAAATACCAATGATGAGAGATAATCATTGATCAGCAGCCTCCTGCACGCCCCCTACTGAGGACTGAGTCCACAACCTGGGAATGTGCTCTGACCAGGAATTGAACTGTGATCTCCTGGTTCATAGGTTGACTCTCAACCACTGAGCCATGCCAACTGGGCTGAGATGGACCTCTTTATCCGCCTTTCAGAAAGCACATGAAGAACTCATTATTAGGGGGGAGTCTTGAATGTACTCTAATTATATTTAAGAAGTACATCATTTGCAAACTTAGAAATTGTATTATTAGGAACAAGCCACTTTGAACTCAATTGAAAAACTGATTATGTCATAACACCACGGATAACTGCCTCTCTCAGCACAGAGAATGCACAGATACTGGGCTGTTTAAGATGTACCACTAACCACATGAGGAATGGTCCGGCTTTTATTTCACGTAGGCGAAAACATTTATGAACTAGGGGATTGGAGTCCCATTCCAAAGATGTGAAAACCAGGCCTCTCGGAAGAAACTGAAGACAGACTCAGGTCTGTCCGGCTGCAAAGTCCAGCTTTCTCTCCCTCCCAGACGGCAGTCCGAGCCATCCAGGCCACTGGCCTCTCATCCCGAGAGCTCACTCCCCACAGAACTGTCCTCACTCTACGTGCACGGATGCCCTGCTCTGCTCTGCTGGGCACAGACACCAGGGCCGACTCAGGGTCGCGCCACAGTCCTGCTGGAGCTGGTGGGAGTCAGTTCTGTCCCAGCCTGGGCTTGCCCAACAGATTCACAGCGTTGAAAAGAGTTTTATCTTAACAAACCACCACACCAACCCCCAGGCACAGAGTAGATGAAACCCTCAGAATCCATCACTGTGACGTCGAAGGAGGGGATTTATCTTTCCGCTGTATTGATCGTACGATGTTGTTAATGATAGTGCTGTTTTGAAGAACAGATAAAAGAAATGTGTCACAGGAGTAAACTAGACATTCTCTTTGTGATAGCTTGAGAGAATTCTTATGCTATCTCTTGTATAGCCCAGAAAGGATTAGAGAAAGCACGCTGGGGTAAATTGAGGGAGGATATTCACAAGATGATTATCACTGAGACTGTGTCCTTTGGAAATAAGCATGCTGAGCAGCAGGCACAGAGCCGACAACGTGCAGAACCCTCAGCCCTTGGTGGTGACCGGGCTTATGTTGTCCAGGAATGCCCCGGGCCGGACCGTCTTGTGAATCCACGTGGATGGCTGTAGGTGTGGCCGTGGCAATTAGCCTTGATTACAGAATGGCATGACGAGTGGACTGGCCACGCTGTGTCACTGTGGATCTGCCCACAGCCCAGAACATGATTAACGTGACCTGAGAGAATCACACAGGACCTGGAGTGGTTTCCTTCAGCCATCTGATGGCAAGTCCTTTATGCAAATACAGGAAATGTGCTGGGGTTGGTAACGCACTTGTACAAGACACATGCTCTCAGTAAGATTAACAAAGCACATCAGCAAGAATAACTACAAGTCAGGGTGATAAACTCTAATAAAATATGAACTCAGCCATGTTGCAGCACAGGGCAAACCTTTACCTCTCTGCTAGGTCCCCTCTGATGTACGTGCAAGTGGCTGGTGAACACAGGGGGACCCCAGTGGGCTTGGAGAGGCAGGGGAACATATAACACAATGTCGGACACCCCGCCACCCCTCAGGGACACATCCAAGGTTAAATAGCGGTTGAGTCAAAACTCCAAAAGAGAGCATTTCCACTTCCACCCGTGTCATAATGAGTTAACTATTACACTCTTTCAGCCTCACAAATTGAAGTCAGATGCCAAAACCATCCTGCTGGGCGGTTTTATCTCTGCCTCTGCCGCCCAGCTGAGTTATTTTTAGTCTCACCAGCTTTTTAAATCTTGAGAATAATCATGTGGCCTCCAAGCTCTGAGAAGCAGAGTGTTGTCATGGAGAACACTAGCCTGCCATCAGGGGGCAGGACACTGGTGGGACTCAAGCTGTCCTTCGCCTCAGGCTCTTAGCCATGTGGCCTCCCAACCTGGACACCAGCTCTCTCGCATGTAATATTTTCCGGGTGGACCAGATCCATTACTTCAGAAGGCCGATTCCAAACCTGTGCCCCCCCTCCCCCATACTTCCCACACCTTCTTCCAGAAAACAGTGATCCCAGGGAAGCAAACACCACGGGCTGGACGCTGATAGACAGCTTTGGGGATGATCATCCAGTTTGTAATGACTTTGCTTTCTCTGTGTATTACATGGCATCCGCCTTTCTCCCTCTGAGCCCAGTCAATGGGCTAAGATAGACGGTGGCCAGTCTACCTGGGCAGTCAGCTTTGTCCCAAGAATTCTAGCCGGGACTGTCTCTGACCAGAGGAGGTTTCCGACCTCAGGGGTGGTGGGCACCGCGACTTCTGCGGGAACACTGAGGACGACAGAGCGTGATCCAGAGCGAGAGGCGCCACAGCACGCACTGTGAGACGCAGAGGGGAACCGCTTGGCCTTCTGGCATTCCTTTTACCACTCCTGAGGCTGTTCCCCATCCTTCCCTGAGTTCTAAGAGCGGTCCTGCATCCTTCCCAACTTATTGCTAAATTTTGCTTAAAAGATCTTGACTCGATTGTTACAAAGCATCCTGGTACAAGATTAAAGAGCTAAAGATGGCTAAGAAGGAACCCTCTGTGTTGATACGTGTAAAAGGTTTGCAACCTGAATTTGTTTGACATGCGCATTGACTGACAGCCAAATGGAACACTAGGTAAAGGAGCACCCTCCCCCAATCCAGTTATATGTGGCAGAGCAAACAAAATCAACAGCAATGATTAATAAATTGATACTTGAACATGGGGCAAGTCATTATTAATTCATAAGTTTGTCACCGACATTCCCAATTGACCAGAATTTGAGTGGATTTGCTTACTCTAATTAGAATATGTTATTTCAAATGAACTTGAGAATATTTTAGCTTCTGCCATGCTAATCACCCAGCAGTTCCTGTCCCTTTCCTGTTGATGTGTCATAGAGTAACCACAAGCTAATGAATATTCATCTAGATCTTTGGTTATCTTTTTAAAGCGCCTAGCCAACCCCCAGCTAACATTGCGTGGAAGCTGACTAACTCCAAATTATGCCTGAACTGGGAGCACGTGAAAACCATGGAAAATGAGTCTGAAGTGCTGGGCTACAAGGTGACTATTTGGTTTTCCCTTTAAGTATGGCAATTAAATTACTAAAGAACCAGGAATATCGCAGCCAAATAGGAAACAAATTTCATGCATATGGAAATTGAGGAATCTTTCTAAAATAGGTGTTGAAGATACTTAGAATTGCTGTTGCGAACTTCTTCACTGAAAAGTTTTATGTCCTGCCCAGCCACTGTGGCTCAGTGGTTGAGCATTGACCCATGAACCAGGAGGTTGTGGTTCAATTCTTGGTCAGGGCACATGCCCGGGTTGTGCACTCTATTCCCAGTAGGGGGCATGCAGAAGGCAGCCAATTGATGATACTCTCTCATCATTGATGTTTCTATCTCTTGATCCCTCTCCCTTCCTCTCTCTGAAATAATATATACATATATACATATCATATATCCTGAGGTCCATAATGTGTCCTGGAGCATGAAGAAACAAAACTCTGTAGTTTGCAAGAATTTTCTTCAAGTGACTCTCCTTGCCATTAAACAGCGAGGGTTTATGTGGGTAGTCAATGTGAGTGAGATGAGAGTGAGGTCCAAGAATATTATTCCAGTAGAATTTCTAGAACTGAGGCTGCAGTAGGATGTGATCATTTAGCAATATTAGAGGAATCAAACAAGAGTCCAGTCAGATACCCAGAGCACATCCCTTCCATCTGAGCTAATGGATGTCCTCTGGCAAACGCATCTACTCAGAAATCTGAAATGGGGCCCAGCTAACCAGTGACTTCTCACAGCAGGCTTCAAAGATGATAGCCTGGAGCTATTTAATTAATAGAGATAAATCTACTCTCATTTCAGAAGCATTGGACAAAACAGCACATCTTTTTCTTAACACTACATTTTCAAAAAAGGGGCATAGATTGGGTACTTCCATCCAAGGAATACAGAATTTAAAAATTTTAAATTATTGATTGATTGTAAGAGAGAGAGAGAGAGGTGAACATTAATTTTTATTCCACTTATTTATGCATTCATTGGTTGGTTCTTGTATGTGCCCTGACCAGGGATCAAACCCACAACCTAGTTGTATCAAGACGATGCTCCAACCAACTGAGCATGGGCCAAATGCCAGGGCCAGAATTTATTTATAATGATGTGTCTTTGTGTTCCCTAAGAGTGTTTGAACCTCAGAAAAGGAACATGTCCCTTTAACTTGAGTCACCATTTTATTCAGATTCTGTACAGGCAAAACCGACAGAGTAAAACCCACGTTTTGGAGACAAACAACACATCGGCTGAGCTGCTGGTCCCATTCGAAGAGGACTACCTGATTGAGATAAGGACAGTCAGCGATGGGGGGGACGGAAGCAGCAGCGAGGAGATCAGGATTCCAAAAATGTCCAGTGAGTAGCGTCCCCATCAACTGCTGTTGTAGACTTTGATTCCAGCTGCAGCATGAAATCTGGGCTCTACAAATCATTCCAGTTCTTGTTTAAGTGTTTTAAATGTTGGGTAAAAAAATTAAAAGGTCTGTGTTTCCATTTTAAATTGTGAGGAAGAGGCGATGAGTCCATTTTTCTTTAAATAATCCCTCAGATTTGCAACATGTTTGTATAACACACACAGTATTATGTGTCCTCGTTCGAATCTCAAAAAAGAAAAACAACTGTGGGTCATCATGCATGATTCTTCCTATTGGACAGAAATCACAACGCTTTTCTGTGGATGTGTGCAGGCTCCTGAGCAGGGAGAGAAAATATGAAATATGTGCACATTCAGCTTTTCCTATACCTGTGGCAGACATCACCAATCCATCACCGCATTTATGCTGAGCTGAGCCACAGACCCTCTCAGTACAGTGTTCTCAGCAGGTAACACTAGGCAGATAAAGCGTGGAACAATGATGTATTCTTCCTGCTGTGGAAGAATCACTCGCCCGTCTGCCTGAAGCTGTGTCGGCCACCATACGTTGGCCACTCCTCATCTTCGCTGGAGTCAGAGTTGACCAATTAGGGCATTTTCATTTGTTCATTTTTGCAGTGAAAACAGACATCCTGGGACACAGGGCAGGGCTCTTCCTACAGTGAAACATAATGTAAATGAAACAAGTGTTTGCTCTAAAATACACTATTAGGAGAGAAATTATAGTATGCATTTGGGTCAAGAAGAATGAAGCTAACAATTTTACTTATTCTCAGGAGATTGTGTTTTCTTTTTGTTTTCTGCAGGTTTGAGTTCCAGAGGAGTTTCAGTTTCAGAACCAGGCATCCACTTCCTGTCTGTTGTCATAATGTTTTACTGTTTCGCTCTTAAGCCACTTGAACGATGAATGAATCCATAAACCTTGTGAGGCTTCTGAAGGCAAATGGTTCTGTAAATATCCTCTCCGGCCCCATCCCCAGATACATTCTTAATACCGACTTGTTTGGAAAGAAAAAAAAAAGTATATTATTAAAAGCTTGTAAATATCTATGGTACAGTAATAAAGCAATTTAAACTCTTTTGAATTTTAAAGTTTGCACATGATTACACATGTTCAGGAGGTGCCAAATTAATCTGTGGACTTCTAACTGTGGTGGCTTTTAAATGACTTATATGCAGAGTATAAATAAGTCCTCTTGATGAGGATGATAAATAGGAAATAGATTGCAGCTATCAGAGCTAAAATGTACATTTTTTACTTGCTCTTGGCAATTTACTTCAGTATTCAAAGTTTTCACCCTACTTAGAAATAAAATAAGATGCTGTGCGTATGATTGGGATGATTTGAAATGTAAGCATTCCAAGGGTGATGTGCTTCGATCTCTGAATCAAGTGGAGACAAGAAATAGTTGGACGCAATAATAAGTCCATATACACGATCTTCCCAACACAGTTTTTAGGAGGTTCAGTATTAATCATGGCAGAAGAAGGGCCTTATGGGAAAGAAAAAGAAAAGGGAAGTAAACACCCACCTAAAATATTCTACAAACTCTGGAATACAGTAAGCCATTCCTCATGGCAAAGTTTAATTTTTCAAACAATTCTGTGTTCTGCCAAGGAAAAGGTTGCATGAACAGATTTTAGGAAATTATTATGAGTTGTTAGCAATGGATGTGGCCTTAGTTTGGTACAAGAAATAAGTATGGGAACGGCATTATTTAATCAGGTTTTTGACATTTTGGTCTGGCTATTTCTTTGCCAATGTTCTCTCCAGCTCTAAAAATAATCCATACACTGTCCAAGGCTGAGAAAGAGGTTTTGGGTTGACTCCTTGCTGGACACCTATTTCAGTCCAGGGTCCTGTTCTCAGGGTCGAACAGCATGGAGGAGGACAGGTTCCAAGTGGGCCGGGCCATCTGTGAGGCCATTCGCTTCCTTCCTGGATAGCCTGGAGGAAGGTCCTGCCTTCAGGCTGTTCTGACTCCCAGCCCAGCAGGTGTTCTGTCCTGGGAGTGAGGGGTGAGACAGGGTCCCAGTAGTGTTGCCCTGGTAACATGGTGTGAACTCTTCATCATGCTGAGAATACGCAAACTCTCCTCAGAACCCTTGAATCTCACAATCCTCACAATTGGATTTTCTCATTTTTATTTGTAAGTATTTCAGAGCTGTTCACAGTACAGGCATTGTCAACAGCAGATGGACAGTGACTTGTCAGAGCTGTGACCTTGTCCTGCCCGAGCCGTGAGTCACACAGTGCAGACTGACCAGCCTTCTGTGCACACCCTGACAGCCGATGGAGCAAAATGAATAAGCGACACAGATATCGGGGGTACGCTCTTGTGAACAGTGACCAGCCACCTGCCCAAGACATCCGTGCGGATCCGAGGAGCCAGCAATGGCTCACGGTCTCAATGTTTCCTCAGCTTGAGGAGAGACCGGGTTTGTGTCCTCCCTGCAAACTAGAGAGTGGGGGCTAAATTGTCTGAGATTTTTGTTTCTACTGATCAGGTGAATTAAATGCAGAGTCATTTGTGTGTAGGAGTCCAAAAGCTGAGCCAGTTTTTACCTATCAGTCTTCTACATTTTCAGGTGGCTTTCATTCATAATTGCTCGAGCATTAAAACTATGTTACTCAATATCTAACATGATGTATACGTTCATCAATCCATCCTAAACTTTTCTAAACATTGTTTGGCATTAACAGTAAAGAGCACACATTCCTTCTCAACTGACGTGCAACTCCACTGTTAGGGAGGCCTCTAGCACCTCCGCCGACATCCCTGTGTCAGGCCCTCAGGACTCAGGGACATAGTGCACACGAGTTATCATGCCCCATGGAACATAGTAAGTGGTAAACAAAAGAAATCCTCTCATCTATGGACTAACCTAATGAAATTAGTTACTACACTTTCTTAACTGCCCAACAGATAATAAAAACTGTCAACCTATGTTTATGTCAAAATCCAAAGGAGCTTCAAGGAAAATGAGTGGTTCCCCTATTCCTGACGATAGGTCACTAAGGAGTGGAGCCAGGTTGGGAGAAAATCCTGTGTAACGTATAAACTCCTCCGTATTTAGGAAGGTTTCCAGGGAGCCTTTCATTGACTGAGTCCATTCCTTATTTTCTCTCTCTCTCTCTCTCTCTCTCTCTCTCTCTCTCTCTCTCTCTCTCTCTTTCTCTCTCCTCCCCCACCCCCACTGTCTATACTCCATCTTGGGATGTCCACTTCTATATACTTCCCATATACACACCTGTGATAAAGTTTTCAATGTTCAATGAAAAACATGAGAAAAATTCAGACAGGGGTGAGATTTCAATAATAAATAATTTATGAAATATGTGGGAGATTATGACTTTCTTCTGCTTTTTGTGGTAAAATGTCCACTCTTTGATGAAACACAGTTGACAATAAATACTAGTTCACTTCCTGAGTTCAGTTTTTAACAGAGTTGGTTCCTCTATATGAATCAATTTAATGCTTTTGAAATCAGGAGAATGACTTATTGTACAATCTGGTTAACTAAACCTCAGAAGGTACTTATTCTTACTTAAAAGTTAACTTCTGAGAGAGTCGAAAGTCTGAATTTCACTGTTGTTTAGTTTTTATATGTCATTACCATCAAATTAATGAGTTTGGCTCTAAGTATCCTGAGTGCGGTTTGTCAAGATCTCATGTGGATTGTGTGAACAGCAGCAGCTGAGTTGACAGAATCAGTGCTTACAGGCATCAACGCAACCACAGCTCCAGGAAATCCCATCTACCTTTTTAACAAGCTAGTAATAAAATTAAGGTAACAATGAGAAAAGAATATCAAAGTCCTTAATTTTTTATTATCTTAAAATTTGGAGATTATTTGCCTTCTACTTTTCCTACTAAATGTGTGTTCTTTCATAAAATTATATATAGTAGCTATTAGGCTTGCTTTCATGTCTTTATAGCAAAATAATTTTCATAAAAAAGCAAATTGGTTTTCCCCATTATTTTTAATATTCCTGCTCTTGCTAGCGCTTGCTGCAGTCCTGGGCAGAAAATATGATGCTTAAATCACATGTTTTGCTTTCTGAACTGATTTATTCGGCCAACTGGTGGGACAATTTGTTTTTCCTTAGTGTCCTCAGTTAAGTAAGTATTTTTTCTTTTATAAACCTGACTAAAATAATAAGCTAAACTAATCTCCAGATTTTGGTAAAATGATATATTCTTGAAAGAAATCTGAAGAGTAATATGGAAAGCTAGTCATTTTTAAGAAAACAGCAGAAATACTAAATCATTCTCCTGTTTTCAAAAACATCTACCATCACCTGGTTATTTATACCTTAGAAGATGCTTGTCTGGTCCCGTGTGAGATCAGGGGGCAAGTGATCACAGCTCAGTGGGAAAGAAAACAAATGCTGCCTCAGACACTGAGAGGCCAGATTATTATGACCTCTGAACGCATAATCTGGCCACTCAGTGTGTGTGTGTGTGTGTGTGTGTGTGTGTGCAGGAGGGGACATGGGTGTTGGCCGGTCTGCCTGCTGGTCGAACTCCTGGTCGAGGGGACAATTTGCATATTAGCCTTTTATTACATAGGATATACAATGAATGGCCAGAGTATTTGCCAGATTATTATGTGTTCAAAGATCACAATAATCAGGCCACTCAGTGTATACTGAGCAGTTCCCCACCCCACAGACCAGGGAGTGTGCCAGGCCCAGGGCCTCGCACACTTGACACTCATTCCTGGAACAGAACTCAGTCCTGCGTAGGGACCTTCTCTTGGATGGTAATTAATGAATGTTTGTAAATCACTTTGTACATGAAAAGCATTTCATAAGTTCAATACTTTTTACGATGATGACTTTTTCCCAGAAGTGTATTGACTTTTCACAATGCGACTTTGAAAAGCGTGCATTAGTGATCAGAGCCAGAGACCATGCCGGAGGAAAACAGTAATTAGATAGTTTAAAAGGCAATGATTTTGAGATACTCAAGTTTGAGGTAAATTCATAACAGCCTGCGTAGACTAAACGTTCATTCAACATGAGTAAACCCACATCGCTTCATCGACTAGACGGAGGCTGAGTTTCCGGCTTGTGAGGTAAATGTCATAGCAACAGAATTTCTTCCTCAAACGATATTTACTCATAACAAATCTCAAGTATTCTCCAGGGCTTCCGATAGTAACAATAATGAATGTAGGCAACTTTTATTACCTTTAAGTGTGGCAGTTATAAAATCCCCCAAACCAGCTTTGAGCAGATTAATGCAAGCCTATTTTTGTTGACAGCAAAGCAGGATTGAATATATTACAGGCCTTCTAAATCAGATCCTTCTCCTTATCTGCTTAAAAGTAAAAGTGTTGTCATCCTAAATATGTGTTACATTTAGATTCACAAACGCATTGGGAGCTATTCACATCCTTCTAAGTTCTTAAGAGAGTCCGGCCTTCAGACATTTGGAAAGAGACACTTCCATGCAAGGACAGGGCTCGTGTTATTTTGAGCAAGGCTAAGAATCACTTAATATTTCAAGCCAGACGCTTGCTGAAGAGTGAGTTCAAACTGTAGGTGATTTGAAGAACCTGCCACCTACGGCTATCACCAGACAGGACAGCAACGCCCATGGCACCAAGAAGCCCCACGGATCACTCCCAGGCCTAACTTGCAATTATTGTCCCTGAAGCCAAATTAACTAGAGTCTGTTCCCTGGACCATGCGCCACAGCGAAGTGTAATCATCCTGTCAGGCTGCACTAGTAAGTCCACATGTTCAGCCAGGACAGCATTGGTAGCTGGCAGATACGGCAGAGTTATGACAGCTTCCTCTTAGGGGCCACTCTTCAGGCCATCGTGAGATCCGGTCTGTTTGCTTCCAAAAGCTCTGAATACCTGGTGATCTATTGAAATTTTCAGAAAAAATATTTATTTGGCATTAAAGGGTTGCAGACTTTCAGCCCAAGGTCACAGCCAACCACAGACAGATTGGTTGTTGTTAATGTCTATTTATTTGAAGACTGAAATAGTTGTCAATGTTTAGAAGTGAGGAGACTTATTAAAGTGAATCTAGCTCTTCTTGGGAAATTCTGGGCCCACCTTCCTTTGAGGCACTAACCAATGAGCTAGCCCCTTCACCACACTCCCCTCCCAATGCCCTTCAGGCACTTGAGCCTTGACACCTGTTATACGTGGTGGGATGTACTTGAACATAATATTTTATAATGGAAAGACCACCGAGCCAGCAACCTGTAGTCCAATGAGCTTAAGATTATTCTGTTCTGCCTTCAGTTTTTTCATATCTAAAATGAGAATGAAATATATTCTCCATATACCTCATGGGTTGTTCTGAAGAACACATAAAATAAATTCTAGAAAGAGATCTATAAATTCTGAAATATAACCCATTATAAAGAGCACCGCCTGGCTAATTGTCTTTGAACTTGCTGATTTAAATGACGTTAGTTAGTGCTGTAGTTAGAACACCAATCATGGTTTTCAAATTAGGTGATAGGACTGGCTTCTTTCTGTTATCATTTCAATTATGTTAATTCCTATTTTTACCCTATGTTTTTGAAAACTCAGTAATAAATATCAATGTTTTTATAGCATATTACCTCATACTTATTTACATAAACCTTCATTTTAGCTTTCCTAATGGAGTATTTAATGTAACATGATATAAAAAGTAGTATATATTAAATTTAAAAAACTATGTCCTTTATCTTTTAAAAATACATCTTTCTGTTTACATTGAGATCAGAAACATTGCAAGTACTCGCTAAACTACATTTATAAGTTATCAAATACTCAAGAAACATGTATTATTCACCATGTTCTATACACTGTGCTTGGCTCCACACACACACACACTGAAGAGGAGAAACATCTTGCCAAGGGAGGAGCAGGCAATAAACCAACCAGCCTTCCCCCACACCCACCCAAGCCCAGCAATAATAACCATTACAAGCTGTGGCGATGCGGCAAGTTAATGAGGAAGAGCTGTGACAGAGAACAGAGCAAGGCTAGCACTCGATGGGGTGATCAGACGCATCTTAGGAACATTTCCATCCTCACTGACCCTGCAAAAGGGGATCTACAAATGCCTTGAGGCGGGAGGGCACTCACTGTGCTCTGGCTACTCCAGGAAGGTCAGTGCCGTGGACAGAGGGTGGGCAGGAAGGTCAGTGTTGCGGACAGAGGGTGGGCAGGAAGGTCAAGGTGGACAGAGGGTGGGCAGGAAGGTCAGGGTGGACAGAGGGTGGGCAGGAAGGTCAGGGTGAACAGAGGGTGGGCAGGAAGGTCAGTGCCACGGACAGAGGGTGGGCAGGAAGGTCAGGGTGGACAGAGGGTGGGCAGGAAGGTCAGGGTGAACAGAGGGTGGGCAGGAAGGTCAGTGTGGACAGAGGGTGGGCAGGAAGGTCAGGGTGAACAGAGGGTGGGCAGGAAGGTCAGGGTGGACAGAGGGTGGGCAGGAAGGTCAGGGTGGACAGAGGGTGGGCAGGAAGGTCAGTGCCACGGACAGAGGGTGGGCAGGAAGGTCAGGGTGGACAGAGGGTGGGCAGGAAGGTCAGGGTGAACAGAGGGTGGGCAGGAAGGTCAGTGCCACGGACAGAGGGTGGGCAGGAAGGTCAGAATGGACAGAAGGCGGTTGGGAAGGTCAGTGTAGATGGAGGGAGGGCAAGAAGGTCAGTGCAAGTGGCAGGGGTGAGGGAAGGTCAGGGTGGACAGAGGGTGGACAGGAGCAGGCCATAAACTCAGTCTGCAAGGGGAGCTGGAGCCAAGGACCTCACGGGTCATGAGAAGGGATGTGGTTCCAGCTTTAAATATGATGCCCAGCCGAAACCGGTTTGGCTCGGTGGATAGAGCGTCGTCCTGCGGACTGAAGGGTCCCGGGTTCGATTCCGGTCGAGGGCATCATGTGGGGGTGTGCAGGAGGCAGCTGATCGATGTTTCTCTCTCATCGATGTTTCTAGCTCTCTGTCCCTCTCCCTTCCTCTCTGTGAAAAATCAATAAAATATATTTAAAAAAAATATGATGCCCATGTTGAGAAGGCTCCTTGGACTCCTGTGTGGTAGACGGGCTGGCAGCAGGCCCACGCAGCCCTGGTTCTAGGAGCTGTCCCTGGAACAGGGGACAGTGGCTGACTGGGTTGGTAGTGGGCGAGGACACGTGTGGACATGTCAGGAATTGCTAATGGACTGGCTGTCACCAGGGTACGGGACCCCTTCCATAGTCGGGTTATTTCATTGGATGGAGAAGCCCGGTGAGGGGGTGCACCCGGAGAACAGAGGCTAGGACGGTGACCCCACTTCTTCTTCGGACCTCCTAGTGAAGGCTCCTTTGTGGCAGGACTTCTCAGAGCCTTCAGCACTGTATTGTGGATTGTGGTTCTTGAGGGACATCCATGATGTCCTATGACTCACTGCCACATTTTATTTGACAATGGAATTTTCTTTCCTAGAGAATCATATGAAACCGGTTCAATAAAACACACAAGGATTCCAACAGGAAGGGCACATTTAGAGGAAACACCTGGAATAATGCCTCAGGATGGAGGAGCTTTCAGCTCTCGCTCTGTTGTCTGGTGGTTGTGTTTGACTTCAATATTGGACAAGTGTCGTCCTTCCTGCCCTGCCCCTTCCACAGAGCACCGAGTGAGGAAACTGCACACAGAAGGCAGAGCCCACAGGGGGTTAAAGCGCCACACGCGTGCAAGACGAGCATCGCCCGGTCGTGCCCTCTGGCCTGCCATTAGTTCCACCAGGAGAAGCAATGTAGCCGGCGGCGCTGAGCCCTGGGCAGGTCACGGGAAAGAACCGGGGCCCCTCCCTGGGCCCCGAGGCCACAACCCAATGATCTCCATGAGGCGATAATTCAGTTCAAACCAGAGGCCCACAGTCAG
The DNA here is from genome assembly GCF_951640355.1 of Cnephaeus nilssonii. Taxonomy (NCBI): domain Eukaryota; kingdom Metazoa; phylum Chordata; class Mammalia; order Chiroptera; family Vespertilionidae; genus Cnephaeus; species Cnephaeus nilssonii. The sequence continues at coordinate 4,476,406 of NC_137088.1, read as the reverse complement.
GGCTCATGGAGTTCGGTGCATGGGGGACAGCAGCTCTGTTAAATTTTCATTGAATTTTCATCTGCTAAGAGTCTAGCACTAAATTAGTCATAAGACTGTCTGCCCAGAACCCGCTCCATCTGCAGAGATTCCTCCTATCAGGTCCTCTCTGGGGCTCAAAATTGAAAGAGGGAGAGAGATAGAGGGATTCACTGACTTTACTTGTCTGAACACCCCCCCAAATTTGATCTGTGGAACATGAAAGCCAGAAGGCCCTTCCCCAAAGGAACCTCCCTTTAATTTCCTGTAGGAGTTTCACTGGCACGTTATCCATCTACGGAAAACTGAAGTCTCATCAGAGAAACTTCCTACTTGCTCTGATGCAGCCGTTCCAATGATCTGATCACAATGAACACTACATGCAGGAAAGTGACAATAACTGCACTGAATCATGCCCCCCAAAGCTCTGGGGGCAATGCCCCATGAGCAGACATCCCAGGTCCCCAGACTCTGTCACTGGGAGTGTGGGCGGTTCCCAGGAGGGGCCGGGCAGGCTGGGAGGCTCTGTGTCCTCAGTGCTGAGACCCTCATCAGCTCACGCCTGGACACGGTGCAGACATTAGTGCGGGGGAGTCCAGACAGGGACAGGGGCATCAGGGCCAGCGTTCCCGGGAGACGCCCTGTCCCTGTGGCAGCTCACACCTCTTCACTTGGTGTGCGCATGTAAGTGCTTCACAGGTATTACACCTTTGAGTGCCCTCCATCCCTCGAAGGTAAACATCTTGTTCATTTTTGTAATTTTGAAAACTGAGGTGAGTTGCCCAGCCAAGGCCTTGCTGCCGGCGTGCGTCAAAGCCAGACTGGCCCTGACTTGCTCCCAAGGCACAAGGTTGAGTTTTCTTCCCTGTGTCATTCCTCTGGGTCATCCTGCCTCTCGGTTTGTGTATGTGTGTGTGTGCGCATGCGCGCGCACATGCACATTTGTGTGTCACACAAGTGTATAAGACAGAAAGCATTTCTGTGCACGTGCTCAATATTTTCCATGGGAAACACAGCCATCACACCATGCACTTGGGGGCACTCATCCTCAATGGGGTACCCATCCTCAGTGGGGTGCCCATCATCAGTGGGTGGTTGCCATCACTGGGGTGCCCGTCCATAGTGGAAGCACTCATCCTCAGTGGGGGTACATTTCCCATGGTCTAGGACTCTGCACCTCAGTGACTCGGCATGTCACAGGACGGCCGCTGCTGCAGAGGACTAGGGTTCATCCACAGCCGCAGAGCAGAGGAGAGGAGAGGTAATTGGGTGATGCAGGGAGGGAGCCGTGACCTTGGCCTCATTAGCAGCTGGCTTTAATCATCGAAACCTGGCAACCACAGGGGGCTGTGCCCACACGAACATTCTGCATCTCATTTCCTGAAAATGCCAATGTTTGAGCCCATAAATATTACTTATGATCCTCGGGTGACAGCACAGATACTAAGGGAATGGTTTTACTGTATTGATTTTTGATAGGTCGTTTCTATAATCAGCTTAACTTCATCTGTGAAGATGAACTTCTCATTCCTGTCCAACAAGTATTACATGAAGGCGACGCTGGCCCCGGCGGCCGCCACCAGCACTCCTTCTGGAAGTAGCCGGGGTTTAAATCCCAAATAAACACGCCACCTTCAGAGCCTCCCCACTGTCCCCTTCTCACCAGGTGATCTTTCCTTTCATCGGTTTCTAACAAAAGGGGTCTTTTCCTTTGAAACTCGGTCCAGAACCTTCCATGTCTCCTAGGCTCACAGATGGCGACTTTATTTCGGGAGAAGCCCTTTCCAGGGGAAGGGGGCTTCAGGAACAACTGAGTCTGGGAGGATTTCGGGAATGGGGGGACCATGGGGGCTGGGAAGACCAGCGCCTGAAGGCAGCCCGCCCTCTTTGTCAGGAAAGACCCCACCCTTTTCTCCCTTCTCCACGGTATTAACCTAAAGACTTGAAGAGCCATCTGTCCATGAGGAAGAACAGCAGCAAGAACCGGGGAAGGTGCAGGAGTCACGACAGACAGAACAGATGGTGGGAGGCGCCGTGCAGAGCCCAGTACGCGCATCTCTAGGAGCTCCCCGTTACAGTTTGAGCCTTCCCAGGATCCCCAGATTAAGACTGTTATCCTGTCACCACCTTACAGTCACAGAACAAGGTGAAGTTTCCTGAAGGCATTCAGCAGTAGTGTGATGGGTGGGACTCAAACCACACAAACTCACGTGTGCGTGCGCGTGCGCATGCGCACACACACACACAACACACACACACACAACACACACACACACACACACACACAGAGGTTGAAGTCAGTTGGTTATTGGGGGTGTCAGAATGAGGCCTCAAGTTCACATTTGTCCAACCGCAAAGCCTGTATTAACAATTCACATTCAGGAGATATTATGTCCCGAGCCCTCTGTAAGGATACATGTAAATCTCAGCACACATACTAGTGTTCTTATCCCCATTTTAAGATGTGGAAACACTTGTGTGCATGCATATGAGCCTAACCAATGGTTAAGTTCAACAGGGGGTTGGGGCATCCGTGGGGAGGGGTGTGGGATGGGAATGGGGGGATGAGGACAAATATGTGACACCTTAATCAATAAAGAAATTAAAAAAAAAAGATGTGGAAACAGACTCTAAAGTGGTCACCTTGTTCAAAGTTTTACAAAAGCGTGCGGCAGAGTCAAGATTTCATTCCAGCCCGGCCGGTGTGGCTTAGTGGTTGAGCATCAACCTATAAACCAGAAAGTCACAGTTTGATTCCTGGTCAGGGCACATGCTGGGTTGTGGGCTCCATTCCCAGTGTGGGGCGTGCAGGAGGCAGCCAATCAACGATTCTCTCTCATTATCTCTCTTTCCCTCTCCCTTCCTCTCTGAAATCTATAAAAGCATATTTTTTAAAAAAGCTTCGAATCTAAGTCAAACTGAGCACACCAGGTGCCTTACCTGAGAGAGGCCCACGTGAACCTACTGGTGCCTACGGGGTGGGAGCACCTGAGAGGGGCTGGGATGTGATGGGAGGTCACTCGCAAGCTGGGTGGGCAGGGCTCTGGGGCGCATGCTGGCTGTGTCATTTGATTGTGATGAAGGGGGTGTGGACTCAGTAAGGGGAACTGTCAGTCCTCTCTCCTAATAGTTTCCTGGAGGACAGGGATGGGGTAAGTAATCTGAATGCCTGCCCCTGGGGACAGGACTCGGCCAGGCGATGGGGGCCCCTCCTGAGCTCCTGTAACATCAGGACTCCACGTCTGATGCCAGATTTGAGGGAAAGGGGACCGACCTGTGTGGCACAAGAAGCAGATAGTCACCCACATGCCTTCAACCCCAGGGAAACCTACTGCCGGAGATGAGGTCACAGATGGAGGCCGTAACGTCTGTCCAAGACCATACACGTTCTTCTCCAAGGAGGAAACATTTGACGCGGGTCTTGACAACTGTGTATGAGTTCTCCAGACAATGGCGGCATTGGGTGAGGGAGATCACAGAGGGAAAAGGGCACAGAGCTACTCCATCAGCATGAACGTGTGTGTTTAAAACTATAGGAAGCCTTGTAAGTGAAAGAATAGTAAGAAAGCGGTTTATATTTACAAAACTCTCTCTGCTGGGGGAGGGCAACACCTGGATTTTCACAGTGTTTTCCATTTGGTCTCTCTCATCTGATTCACACAACCCTGTAAATAGAAATATAATTGGTGTTTGGCAAAGTGCCCTAGTTCATTTGGACTGCTATTTAAAATTACCTTAGAGTGGACAGCTAATAAACAACAGATATTTGTTTCTCATAGTTCTGGAAGCTGGGAAGTCCAAGGTCAAGGCTGAAGCATATTTTGTATTTGGCGAGAGCCCTCCCCCATGTAGACTTCTTGTCTTTTTACTGTCACCTCAAGTGGAGGAAGGGCAGGGACCTCTGTGGGGTCTCCCTTCCAGGCACTAATCTCTGCACAGGGCTCCTCACTCGGGACCTGATTACCTCCCACATCCCCACCTTCTGATGTCATCGACTGGGAGCTCTGTTTTCATACATGAATTTGGGGGGACACAAACAGTCCATAGCTGCAAGGGAATCGAAACTACCTATATGATGCCATCATAACACACCCAACAGCAAAGCTGAGCTGGAATCCAGATTCCTCAAACCTGGATCACTGTTCTGAGCAGATATCTTTCAACGGCCTTTCAATACAAGAAGTGAAGGTATTCTCATACTTCTGCAAAAAGGAAGAAAATCCATCTGCAGTCCTTTAATGCTAAGAAAGAGTTTCCTGTGGATTTAGACTGAGTACTTTTAAAAGCTAAGAAGTTAAAGTGAGAAGACTTTATTTCAGACGCATCACGTAATGATGTGCATAGTCACGAGATGAATAAATTATTCATTAGCCTTCTCTGAGAGAAAATCAAAGAACGGGTTTGAAAATGTTAGACACTTCACAGCAGTAGATATTTGTATCTAGTGTCCACTCTCATAAATTACCCAACTAATCTGTAGCACCACACTCAGAAACATACATTCTTCATTATCCCTAATATCAAGATTTCTGCCATTCCTGGAAATCCCTGGAGTTTTTCCTAAGTAACATGAATTGCCTTATAAGTATTTACTGATATTTTGTAAAAATTTAGTGAAAAGTTATTGAACTAATATAAGTTGTAATCACTATTTCTTTTTATAATCACAACCCAACTGTTGTCTCCCTCTATTGTTCATTTCATTCTGATAATAACAGTTAGATATCATTGAACACTTACTATGTAACATGGCTTGTTAAGCATTGATTCAAACATTACCTAAAATAATCACCACAGCACCTTGTTACTTTGCTGTATTTTATGTCTCTCTACAAAGAATGAATATCCAGAGAGATGAGCTGTTCAAAGGGATTGTAGAAACAAGCTCAAATCCCAGCTCTGCTACCGACCAGCTACATGTCCTTTGGAGAGACATGGACTATAGGAACAATAAAGTCGATTTGCCAACTATAAAATGTACATAGTAGTCTCTGATGAGCACATGAAATAGCAGATGAAAAAACCTAAAGTAGCCTGGTCAGTGTGGCTCAGTTGTTGAGAGTCGGCCCATGAACCAGAGGTCATGGTTCAATTCCCTGTCAGGGAATTGTGGGCTCAATCCCCAGTAGTGGGTGGGCAGGAGGCAGCCGATTGATGATTTTCTCTCATGATTGATATTTCTATCTCTCTTCCTTCCTCTCTCTGAAATCAATAAAAACCTAAAAAAACACACAAGCAAAACAAACAACAACACCTGAAATAATACAGCGAGATGGAGGGCTCTGTGTATAGCATGTGTCAGGGGCCCAATATTTTCCGCTGGGCTCTATCTCCCAGTCGTTTATCCTCAGAAACACTTAGTTTACAGAATCCTGAAACTATCAGTGGATTTCCTTCTCTGCCTAATTAGCAGGGTTGATGTGGTAGATCTAATGAAATAATGTATGTGACGTGACTCCTACATTGCAAAGTTCGGAACAAATGTGGCCGCTGTTACATTCCCTAGGGTTGAAAATCCGCAGGCAGCTGTTTCCTATTCAGAAATTCATGGTCAGGGAAAAAAGTAATTCCAAAGGATCCAGAAATACCTCCTCTGTGTTCAAAACAGGAAAGGATGGTAGTAGGATCCTATAAAACACAATAAGCCAGGCTTCTGAGAAGGCACCAAACCTGGTTTGCATTCCCCAAAAACCACCCAAGAAAAACGGGCTGCAGGAGAGACTGCTGTGGGATTGGAGAAACTTGTAAACTGTTGAGGTGGTAAGACTCCGGGGCAAGGATGATGAAATGAGGATGCTGAGACTGGAGAACTTGGAGAAGAGACCAGGCATCTCTCTGCTCAGGACAGTTTGAGGTTTAACTGCAAGATGGCAGACTCAAAGCATCCAGCTACACCCCACGGCTTTCCAGGTCTCCCAGCTCCCTCCTTTCCTTATACATCAGCTATAGTCCATCTGACAACTTCTCAGTTCTTAAAAAGGACTCGCTGTGTTTTTAAAGTGCCGCCCATGCCTAAACCTTGAAATCACTGCCATCGATTATATTTCATAAGGTTTAACTACAAGATAGACATTCTGTTCTGCAGCTAGATTTAGCCTCACGGTGTACAGTGAGCCTTAACTGCTATTTAATGAGAAGGGATAGGAGGCTCACTCATTACCTGCAGGAATCTCACCATCCGACGCCCAGCATGCCAGGGTCATGGTAGCCCTGAGCTGTGCTGCATGGTCCCATCTCCAAGTCATGCGGGATTATAGTTGAGCAAGGATGTCTGCATCTTTGCGCTCTTCTGTTTGTTAGCTTTTCTTACTTGAGTAACTCGAGTCTGACTTGTTCTAAATTCTACTCCAAATGAATCATGGGAAATGGTTCCGTGTCCCTGACAGCATTTCCTCTGAAAGACACCTCAGCAGATGAATCAATGAACCCAAATGCCACAAGCCTGGGAGGAAATTAACTCAGAGTTGTTTATCTTCATAATCCGTGTGTTGGGGGTTTCCATGGTGACACCCTGGCCAGCAGCATCTTTTCTTAACAGGCGTCTTTTAAAAAAATGTTTTTTATTGATTTTTAGAGAAAGAGGAAGGGAGAGTGAGGGGCAGCTAGAAACATTGATGAGAAAGAAACAACATTGATCGGCTGCTTCCTGCATGCTCCCCACTGGGGATCAAGTCCGCAACCCAGGCATGTGCCCTGACCAGGAATCATGACCTCCTGGTTCATAGGTCGAGATTCAACCCCTGAGAAATGCAGTCCGGGCTCTTACCAAATGTCTTATTGTTCAATTGCTCATCCGTCTGGAGTTTACAGCGAGGAAGCTAAAGTCCAAGCAGAATAATTTTGGGGTAGGTATCACAGGAAAGGGTCCTATATGATCCACATCACTAGGTTTGCTCTGAGTTCTGAGATCACAGAGTTCTAATGAGTTACCATAGTAACAGGAGATGGAATTGAGCTTGGAACCCCATCCACACGGCCAAGGTCATCTCCCTGGTGGCTCCCTGATGTGTAGTTCCCATGGGTGGCCACGTTCTCCTGCCGAGGGCTAATGGCCATGGGTGACCTGGAGGTTGATACCAGAGAGAAGCTTCAAGGTAGACGAGACTTTTCAGGGGGAAAAATGACCGCCAGTGGTTGTCAAAGAGATTCCACTTAAACACTGGCTTCCACATCTAAGCATCCTGGACCTCAATCACATACCCCAACACATTTCAAGTCAGCGCCAGTTACCACTGGTCTTGCCTCAGCTTTGTGTAGCAAAATGAGAAAAAGGCCACAGTGATGCTGGCCAGTGAGGCGGGAGCAGGGCGGAGCAGGTGCAGGTGAGAGAAAGGTGTGGAGCTGGTGTGACCTGCTCCCGTCCATGTCCTTGTGGTGCCTGGTCCATTAGTAGGGACTCAGAGGAGCCACTGGAGGAGGTTGGACTTGCTTGGTCACATTCCTCATCGAACAGCAGAGAAAACGAAGTCCACCGAGGTGAGTAAATTCGTCACAGTGACAGGAAACTAGTAGTGAGGCTGGCACTAGACTCATGATCAATTCTTTCCCAGTCCACGGAGGGAGTCACGGGTGGCAGAGGATAAGTTGTTTGTATTATGTTACACACCCTCTGGAGTTGTTGTTACACCAGGCGCTTACCTGTACTTGTTCTTTAGGAATTATCACCGGTATTGAGAGAAGACCTCCCCTCCTCCTCCCCTACCACAAGCTCCTCGAGTTGTCTGCTCCTGTCCTTGGAGAAAATGCGGGGGGAAGGGAAAGCTGACCTTGAGGATCAGTCCCTCTCCTGCTGAGCCCAACATCCAATGTGTGAAGGGAGCTAGCCCACTACGTGAGACAGGACAATCTGAATGCCACCCACCTCGTTGTCAATGTCCCCTCCCAGGTCATTGCACAGAGCTATCTGCCAATCATCTGTGTGTGCAGGGGGAGCACCTGGGGGCATTGAAGGGGGGCAGACAAGCCCTCAAATGCCTATACTCAGTGCTGGGGAAGGCACCCTCATAGAGAGGACAGCCTCACCCAGGAGGACAGTAGTATGTTAGGAGCCATTCATCAGTCAGAATAATGAGTAAAGATATGTGTACCCTATGTTCACTACAGCATTATTCTCGGTGGCCAAGACATGGGAGCAACCAAAGTGCCCTGCGATAGAGGCCTGGATAAGGAAGATGTGCTCCATATACACAATGCGGTACTACTCAGCCACAAGGAAGGATGAAATAGCGCCATTTGCAACAACAGGGATGGACCTTGAGAACGAACATTATGCGAAGTGAAACAGGTCAGACAAAGCTAAGAACCACATGACTTCACTCATAGGTGGGATATAAAACTGAAACTTATGAACACAAACAGCAGTGTGGTGGTTGCCAGAGGGAAGGGGGTAGGAGAAGGGGGTCCTAATATGAGGTGACAGAAGATTTGACTCTGGGTGGTGGGCACATGGTGCTATGTACAGATTTTGTAACTTAGAAATCCACACATGAAACCTATATGTCCATGTTGACCAATGTCACCCCGATAAAATTTAATTTAAAAAAAACGAGTAAATTTCAGGCATTCCTACACAGTCTATGAATGGCAACTTGATCTCTTCTCTCCGATGCTCACTTTTCTCGTTCTTACCCTTTTATAGTTACAAGAACAAAGAAGTCAATGGGACCTGGCGATGTCAGCTGAGAACCTAGGGCTCCCTGTGGGCTGTGCTGAGTAGCAAGCAGCAGAGGAATTCTTGGAAACATCTCTAGTGCAGAGGCTAGAACCATAAAATACACACACAGCACCCATCCTCTCACAAGGCCAAATGTGTGACGCCCTCTCTACACCTTCTTCCTTATATCACATGAGTCCTGCTGAGAGACTCAGCTCATCCCCCTGTGCTCAGGTAACGCAATCCTGAAGCCCAGGAAGCAGTCATCACACATCCCCTAGGACCATGGTCGGCAAACTGCGGCTCGCGAGCCATATGCGGCTTCTTTGGCCCCTTGAGTGTGGCTCTTCCACAAAATACCATGGCCTGGGTGAGTCTATTTTGAAGAAGTGGCGTTAGAAGAAGTTTAAGTTTAAAAAATGTGGCTCTCAAAAGAAATTTCAATCGTTGTACTGTTGATATTTGGCTCTGTTGACTAATGAGTTTGCCGACTACTGCCCTAGGACAAGGGGCAATCTCTCTCTCTCTCTGTCTCCCCTCCCCTATTTTTTCTCTATTTCCTCTCTCTCCACTTCCCCACCCCCCGCCCTCCACCCTTTCCTTTTAAAATTTTCTTCCTCTTCTTTTCAAGATCCGACTTCCTTTCCAGGTGGGGAGAAAAGAATTTCTGAGAGAGGCCAATTAAAGTTGCCCGGAAGAAGTGAAGTCCCCGGGGATCTATGAGATGCCCACACAGATGAGAACGTGGGAATTTGTCCTTTCCTTCTCCTTGTTAGAGTTTAGTTTCTGCCCTGAGGAATACTAGTTATTTATTTCCCATCTGAGAAAGAATGAGCTCTCCACAGAGCTTAACTCTTTTCTAGCTGACAGAGAAGAGGGGGAAAATACCCACCTAGTTTAAACAAAATAAAAGATAAAATTATCTCGCTAACCTTGTGCTGTTTCTCATCGACCTGTCATTAGTTAACACACAGAACACCTCATTGATCCAGATTCTGCTAATTGGGAATAAAATAGGTTCACAGAATTAGACCAACACTCACCATCTCCCTGGAAAAGGTGTAAGGAGGGTTGCTGGCTTCCTGCCTCAACTAGGAGAGGAGATGGATGGGTATTCCCCAGGCTGTACTGGGGAGCATTCATGTCCACCAAAATCGTGGTGAGTTTTGTGGTCAAATCTACTTGAGACATGATGCTCAGTGGACAACCATTTCCATCGTGCCCCTCTGAGCCCGGTTCGGGGCTGAATGGGGACAACCTGGCCACTCATTAGACGTGCACCCTCTCAGCCCACCCATAGTAGTGGACCACATGTTCACTGTCCAGCGTCCTCAGGTGAGCCCTGCACACATTACAGGTTAGCCAACTCTACCAGGGAGGATTCCCAACTCATATAAGCACGTGAGCAAGACCGAACTTTAAGTTAAATTGAAAATGAACAATCCTTTGTAACTTTGCTTATCCCATAGTTAACTAAGTGGGCCCACTGTCCTCATCTTCCTCCTCAGCCAGGGGAAGAACAAGGTGCCATTGTCCCTTCTTGAAGATGGGACATGAGATGTCCTTGGTTGTTTGTTTTTTTTTTAATGATTTCCTCTAGCCACATATAGTGTTAAACAACACAAAACCTAAGCAAAGTGTGCTCTGCAACCAGCCATTCTTTAGATCCGTCAATAAAAAATAAAGTTTTGCCCTCTCTGCATGGCTCAGTGGTTGAGTGTCGACCTATGAACCAGGAGGTTACCTGTTTGATTCCAGGTCAGACCACATGCCTGGGTTGTGAGCTTGATCCCCAGTAGGGGGTGTGCAGGAGGCAGCTGATCGATGATTCTCTCACATCATTGATATTTCTCTCTCTCCCCGCTTCCTCTCTGAAATCAATACAAATAATTTTTTAGAAAAAAAAGTTTTACTTTGTATGAATAAGGCCAATAGAGTCTCCGGACTCATTTTATTCTTTAGTCTTACAAAGGAACAACAATTATGTATTTTTAGAGAGATAAAGTAGATTTGAAAATTTAGGGCGTTTTCTTCCTCAAAAATTATCTATCTTGGATTTCTTTTGAAGGCTAGTGGATGTTTAGCATTTACAACTACATAGAATTTGAACGATATGCCTCTCTAGCAACAAAGCACAGCATCAGACTTTTGGATAAATGGATGTATTCTTCCTTGAATTGAAATCACTCACAGAGAATCGGTCACAAGCCAATCCTGGTCTTTGGATTCACTGAGGTCAGACTATCTCAATCCTGGTTGTAAATGTGGATTTCCTTTCAAAGCCACATTTTGGAATATATCTGACTCCTAGTTGTGCTTCACAGTTTTGAGGGAATTGAGAGTAGGTCAATCATTGCAGACAAAATAACAACTCCTTTTTGGCTCCCTTTTAAAAATGTTCCGTGTTCAGATCAGAAGCATGCATTTTCCTCAGAAATTCCGATTTTTCCCCAGAGGTGAAGGTTAGATGTGTTTATTTACAGCATATTTATTCCAAAGAGTATACTCCAGAACGCCCTTGCTAGCCAGGCGCTGGGTCTGAGAAAGGAAGAAGAGCCCGGAGCCTCACAAGAAAGCATTTTTTAAGCAATGAAAGAGCTTGTGTGTTTCAAGGTCATTTCTCTGCGGGAAGAAATTGATAGGGTCTAATTAGAGCAGAAATGCTATCACGGCTGCTCTGTGGAGATGCTCCGCGTGGCCACTGACGGCAGGAAGGAGTCAGGGAGTCTATAAAACTTTCTCTCATTGATTTACACTCTGCACGGCCCCATGAATTAAGTGGACGTTAACATCATCTACAATGTTTTACCTTGTCCAGTGATGAAACTAGGAGAGAGGGGTGTTTTCTTCTGCTTACTTACTCCTTATGAGTATTCCAACAAACTCTGGATTACAGATTTAATTCCATATGAACTGTCTCCACGCAACAGAATTCCAGAACATTCACTGAGCAGTTGTTATGCAAAATCACAATGGGTCCTGAGGGTGCAGGGCATGCTCCTCTGGCTGGGATGTTTACAGTTATAGCTGCAAATGATTATGGATCCATCTTCCTTTCTGCTTTGCTTGGAAATGAAACATTTTAAGTATGTTTTTATTGATTTTTAGAGAGAGAGAGAGGAAGGGAAGAGAGAGAGAGAAACATTAATGATGAGAGACAATCACTGATTGGCTGCCTCCTGCACACACCCCTACTGGGGATTAAGCCCACAACCCGGGCATGTGCCCTGACCAGGAATCAAACAGGTGACTTCCTGGTTCATAGGTTAACGCTCAACCTCTCAGCCACGCTGGCCAGGTGGAAAAGAAAATTAAATTTAGTGTGTTTTCTCCTGTTTTCCAAGTGGAATGCCATTAATTCACGTTAGGGTTTATATAAATAGGTGTGTATTTATTTATAAATACAAGGTGTCCCCCAAAAATGTATGCACACTTTAACAGCTGATAACTTGGTATTTCCTTCCTGATTTCTTCCATCTTGCCTGGATTGTCTCCTCAAAAACCTACTTTCCCATGTGGATGTTAGGCTCTGGACCAGTACCTGCAGCCAGGTCCAGGCCGGACAAGTTAACCTTTGACTTTCCCAAGTTGCAAGGTTTAGATCTTCCTTGATCAAGAACGAAGCTTCGAATTCCAATACATGTTCAAATTCTTTATCTCTGTAACATTCAACTTCGCTGAATTTAAAAATTTTTCATAATAAAACACTGGGAAAAGTGACAAGGTTTTTTTGTTTTGTTTTGTTTTTTCCTAATTCTATGCCACTCTCTGTCTGCAACAGGGAGAGAAAATCAGCCAACCGTGACCCCTGTCATTAAGAAATGGGTATTTTTAAACCCTTGTCAAACTGAACTAGTTAATGATTATTATGCAAAGTGATATTTATCATTTATTATAATAACTAGTGACCCGGTGCACGAAATTTGTGCACATTAAAAGGGAATTAATTAGAGGAAATATTTTAATATTGCTATTTGCCCTTTCTCTATAATAGAAGTGTCAGAGATGAAAGAAAATTAGTAAAATGTATATGAAAATCTTCCTCCTGTCAGAGTCTGGAGCATGCCACAGGAACCAGAGTCAAATCCTTGCCCACTCATGTGCACCTCGAAATCACGCGAGACCCAGACCCAGCCGGCCCCACCCCCGTCAAGGCCTGAGGGGCATGGCCTGAGGTCCCCCGGCCTGGCGCTGGGGCAGGGGGCACAGCTTGAGGTCCCCTGTCAAGCCCCACCAGGTAGGGGGTGCAGCCTCAGGTCCCTGCTGATTGCTCGTTAAGGCTTGTTACTACGGGAACTTGGCCTCTGCTATGGGCGCAGTCATCTTGTGTTATGGAATCCCTGCCCCCGCTGTGGGCACAGCCATTTTGTTACGGTGTGAAGGTCAATTTGCATATTCCCTCTTTATTAGATAGGATGTGTCTATTAAGCCACACTACATGCCAGTCATCTGCCGCACTATCTAATTTAATTCTACAATTGTGCCATGAAGTAGGTATTGTAATTCTAATCCATCTACAAAGGAGCCAGGGAGGTTAAATCAGGTGCCCAGGGAGCTCAGACGAACCAGAGGAACCAGGTTTCAAGCCCTGACCTAAGCCAAACTCCTTAATGACAGCCTTGTAAAACCTTCTTTCACAGGGTGCAGTAAGTGGACGTTTTCTGTAGAGAACACCGAAAAAGAGACATTGGGAACACCACTGGGACCTGCCAGGTAATGGCTGAGCAAATACTCGCAAGCGTTCTCATCTATGGTTGGAATTTGCCAACTGCAAGATCAACACCAAGGCAGCTGCACTGCCAGCTGCCTCTGTTCCCCACCTGTGCCCTGTGCCTTCTCCAGGGATGACCAGAAAGACAGGTTAACACTGCTGAAGGCTTCCTCAGAGGGTCATAAGCTCTCCAGTGCACTCTGACCCCCGATAAAGAAGATAGGCCTTCTTCTTATGATGCTCTGGTGGGTACAGTACCCACACAACAAAGGAGGGACCACTCCTCCTCCTTCAGCGTCTCTCACTGACAAGACCATGGAGAAGGCAAGGCCCAGCATTTAACCTAGAAATTGTTCTTTCTCTTTGTGTGATGATTTGTCACCTGCTGTAGTGAGGGCAAGGTGATCCTTCCACAAAATGACACCTGCTATTTCTCCTCCTCTTCCCTCCAGAACACACTGAGAGGGAAATGATGTCCCAAAGTGACTCTGCGTAGCTGTCCCCTGAGCCCAGGTCAGTTTTACTGGATTTGGAACCTAGGATCCCGACCATACAGTTACACATTTTGCGTATCTGTCTTTCAATTGCATCTAAATCTTTGGTTCTTTGACATTTCACATCATTCTGTTCCAGAAAAGGACGTTGCCTTCATTCCAATGATTTTCTGAGCTGTCTTCACAGCCAGCACTCCAATCAGTCTCCACGGACGTGCAGACAACAGTGGCACACTGACTTCTGCGAGAGATGAACGAGCAGGGACAGCTCGTGCAGAGACAGAACATCGGCTGTGATTTTCAGCTCAATCAAGACAAAGCCCCTCCTAGAGAGCCCACACTGGGCCGGCACCCTGTCCACGGAACACAAATCTGAGGGAGGGCTCTGCAGAGGCCTAGTGTTCGGAGGGAATTGTGGGTATTCTGTTTTTATCATAAAGCTGAATTTTACTCCAGCCATGTACTTGCAAAAGATAATCATTTCATTCAGTCTGCCATAGTTTCTAATTTCAGCTGTGACAGGACACATTATGGAGACCACAGAAATTTAGAATATATTGCAAAACGGAGATGATGTAAGTTCCTCTGCCTTTGGAGTGGTCTTTCTTGCATTTTCTTTAGTGTCCTGACATCCCCATTAGACGTCTAGTACTTCTTCAGTCCACACACATAGTTCAGGGGAAGCATTAGACACTTGCTCTGTTGACGAGTCTATTCCACATTTTACTCTGCAGAGCCCCTGATGGCTGTAAGCTTTCTCTGGGACTTCTGTTCACAAGCCAGGAGCATCACATAATCAATGACTGGGCAATATTAACTGTAGTAACTTTAATGTTAGCAAAGGGTTATTGGGCAGTTCATGTCAATCGAGATGCACCTGAATTATCTCAGGTAATTCTCAATCCGATTCTATGAATAAAACATTTTACTGTATCTACCCTCATTTTAGAAATGAGAAAACTGAGACAAAGAAAGGCTATTTAAGTATCATGTCCAAGGTCATGCATTTTGCAAAGCACTCAAGCCCAGGATTGTCTAATTCTAAGACTTATGCTGCCCACCAGAGTACTCCTGTTCCCTACTCTCCTGTATTCAAGTTCAACTTATTTTTTGAACTGAAAATATATTTCCCTATCAAATCCACACCACTAGCTCATAAGAAAGTGAATTTAAGGGCCAAGATGAAAACCGATTCAGGTACTGTTATTCCAGGAGAGATCTAGTATCCTAATCTCTGACCTGCCCCAGCCATTTCTCAAGGTTCCTCAGAGTTTTAGTTAATTACTTAATTTTTCATTGTCTCAGAGGTTTTCTCTTTTGGGTAGAGATAGAGTGATTCTCATCTTCTCTTGAATACTTTATTTTACATTTTCACCTAGAAACATGGACTTACTGTCCAGTTTTACAATTTCACTAGGGATTCACTAACTATCCTTTATGGTTTGAATGACATGGCATTTTGAAATTCCGAGTGTCTCAGCTAACCTGTCAGTTCACTCAAGACAGGGACTACAAGGTTTCATTCCTCCTTTGACTCTCCCAGTTTCAAACACGATTGTAGGCACAAAATAGGCACTTACATGTTTGCCTGACAGATGATGGTTCACTCTCCACTAAGCACATGGGGATTCCTGTTCTTTTACCTATAAAAGGACACCTCTGCCTTACTATGTGAATGGTACCTAGGCTGGTTCAGGCTTCTTCCTAGTGTGGATGTGGCCTGGGAATGGAGACTGGTTAACATCAGCCCAAGCTGATCCTATATAACAAAAACCTAATATGCTAAGAGTCCAGTCATCCGGTCATTAGTTCAACCAATCAAAGCATAATATGCTAATGATATGCTAAGGTCGCTCAACCGCTTGCTATGACATGCACTGACCACCAGGGGACAGACAATCATCCATCCAACCAGTCACTATGACATGCACTAGAACCACCAGGGGGAAGACGCTCTGACCAGTAGGTTAGCTTACTGCTGGGGTCCGGCAGATCAGGACTGAACGAGAAGGGCTGGACATGCCCTGGAGCCCTCCCATGGTCCCTCCCTGGCTGGCCCCGATCGTGCACCAGTGGGGTCCCTCAGCCTGGCCTGCGTCCTCTCACAATCTGGAACCCCTCGGGGGATGTTGGGGATTTGGCTTTGGCCCAATCTCAGAGGCCAGGCTGAGGGACGCCACTGGTGCACGAATTCGTGCACCGGGCCTCTAGTGTTAATATAAATAGGAAAAAATTCCCCTAAGGGAAGCAAGGGCATTCCCGGGCTAAGTGTCCATATTACTTTCTGGGGTTCTGTGCTATCTCAGTCACTTTTCCCTTCACTAATTTACGATTACAAACGTGTGAGGAGGGACCTGGAGAGCACTTCACCCATGGCCTCATCTTGTGAGAGAGACATGCATGTCCCAAGACACATAACCTGGCCATGGCAGCAGGGAGTCTGGGCCAGCACCATTAGACCCCAGGTCACTGACATGCCACCACATGCACAGTCTCCTGAGAGCTGCATGTCACTTCTCTTGATAATGGTTTTTGTAAGCAGTGGCCCAGCTCAATGTCCATCATGAAACACATCTGATTCGGGGCTTGCCTTGTGCAATGTCCAACATTTGGAACACGAAGCTGCACAGTGTGTTCATGTATAGGATGATGCTGGGTACTGGGCAGCAAAACAGGAATTTTATTTCAAAATTGTGTTCTACCAACTTTCCCTTATATTTCTCCTTGCCATTTTCTTTTTCTAAATATATATTTTATTGATATCAGAAAGGAAGGGAGAGGGAGAGAGAGATAGAAACATCAATGATCGGCCGCCTCCTGCACACCCCATCTGGGGATCAAGCCCGAAACCCGGGCATGTGCTCTGACTAGGAATCAAACTGTGACCTCCTGGTTTATAGGTTGACATCAACCACAGATTCACTGTGACCATTTTTTATAAGAATGGAATAAAGCAAAAAAGTAAAGTATCTGATCAAAACCATCTGTGCATAGGACAGGGAATCCTTAGAAATTTTTCCATCCAGCCCCTGGGATGAGGTGTCCATATTATTAAATTCACATTAAGACTCATTAATTAAAGTCTTTGAATATTAAAATCTCATGATAACATGTTAAAAGGTGATAAAGCATTAAACTTTATTAGCTAGTTGTTTGACTTAGAATTTATGGTTTGCAGCTACTCATTCAGAAATTCAGTATTTATCCCATTTTTTTTCCTTACTTACCGACACATTTTAATGACTTGCTTACATTGGAAAATGGGTGGGGTAGGGACCATTTTTTACTAGCATTCAATTAATCTCTTTCCTGAGGTTCATTAGCTGGGAGTTCTTTTCTGTCAGACCAATGGCCAAGGCCAAGTAACAACCTGTGGTCATTGTGTTGTGAGCATTAATCTGGACACCCCTCTTGGACGTGGTCCACTGTGCACAGTGGCCACTCGGAGCAGTAGCTGTAATTGCATTTTCACTCAGATTTGATGTTGCTAAGCCCTGTTTTGGTGGCCCAGGCAGTGAAGCTACAATCAGCACCCGTGACATCGCAGTCTGTGGAACGGGGACACAGGTCTAGCCCTCTTCCCATGCAGGTGTAATCACAGGAAAAAGAAGGTCCCCCTCAGTAGCTGAACACACGGTTACTATTTCAACAGCCGGGTCCTTCCAGTCGTCACACTAATACTACAGTGGGATGGAGGCGGCTGCTTCCTGGCAACTGTCCCCCCTCCACACGTCTTCAAGGTCAGGACAGTGACGGTGCAGGTGACTGCAAGCCGAGGTGTGACAGCTAATAACCAGCACCATGCGATGCAGACATGTTCTTTTGTAATTACAGTCCTGGTAAAGCCTGGCTGTGTAGAAACTACAGCGCAACTAAGGAGTCTTTTAATCGCCCATTTTATGTTTTTTTCTTTGTGGTGATTGAATTCAAGAATCATTTTCATAAAAGTGGGGAAAAAATAGGACAATGTGTCCAGCAGACTGTGGTTGGGAATTATTTCACTTCTAACTCACGTTCAAAATGCAAAGATCCTTATTTTCTCAAATACTTGTCATCCCACAGTCTTCCTTGTACACAGTGACTTGACAATTACGTGGAGGGTTGGGGGAAGGGGTTATGTTGTAGAGGACCCTGGCAACCCTCCTGGCCAGAGACGTCACACTACAGGCCTCACCCCACCTCCCAGGTGACCTTGAGATTCCTGTTAGTGCACCGGAGACCCTCTGTTTACTCAGTCCCGGGCATTTTGTAGTGTAACAGCTCATTTCACCTGTTCCACAAAGAAGTCTTTCTACCTCGGCTGAAGCCCGATGCTGACTGAATATAAATCACAGATTTAACAGCATCTTATATTTCTCGTTAAATACTCGTTCCTGACATTTCTGTGCTGAAGTCTGTTTTTGAAAAGACCAAGGTGACTTTTACATTCACTGTATTAGATCAAGGCCCCGCCTCTTCCAGTAAGAATTCTAGGTGGAGAAACTTAAAAGTTCCAGGTGGGCCTGAGTTTTCTTAGTCTGGTTTCTCTTTAATTTGGTGTAAGGGAATTAAAATGACTTTCATCCTTGATAGGCAATTCAAGTCAATCTTTGGGGGAAATACATGATTTTAAACTTTAAAAACATTAAAGACAGACGCCTGGGCTCCACACCTGGAAAACCTGATTCCATTGGTCTAGAGTAGGCCTTGCCTAACCACATTATGTGTACACAAAGGGTGTCCCCAAAACACGTGTACACACTTTAACAGCTGAACACTTACTTAATTTTCACTCCTTTTCAGGTGGAACTGATTTGAAATAATGGGTGAAGCCAGACTAAGCTTTGAATAAAGAAAATGTATCAACAGACTTTTTTGTGGGGATACATAAAAAATAAAGCTTATGGTACACAGCCGGCAACGGTGGATGAATTGTGAGTGCAGATACCAAACAAAATGATGCTTGATGTTTGTGATTCCATTGCTTTGTGTTATCGGCAGTGCCCGGGCCAGAATGGTGGACAGTTTGAAAGTAGGTGTAAAAAGAAAATGTATTCATTTCTGTAGATTCTTTTAAATTTTGAAAATTAACTATGTTAATAAACACTGACTTTATAATCATTTAAAGTGTACTAGTATATACATTTTTGGGACATCCTGCATTTGAGTTGAGAGCCACTGTTACAGAGTAACTGTTGGAGGTGAATTTCATCTTTAATTTTTCTGTTTTCTTAATCACATGAATAGAAAAATAAAAACATGAAACAAACATTTCACAGGAAGTCTGTGGAGCAGATAGTGAGAATCTCAATGAAAGCCAGACAAGCCTCATTCTCTGCTGGGTCGTGGGAGCCCCCGCCTGCCCTCTTTCCTGCCTCCGTGGCTCCGCACACGTGACTGAACAGACCCTAACATTTGACTGTTTCTTGGTCATCCTTCTGGGTATTTCAGGAAAGGCTTCCTCTTTCCCAGACCCCTCCTGTGGTTGAGGGACCCTCACCTCGCCCACCCTCGCCGGAGAAGGAGACAAGCCATGGTCCTTCCCTGTCAAGTTCAACCTCAGACTCCCTCCTGGAGGCCACACACAACGTACCTGCCAGCATAGAATCCGCACCGGAGGTCCATTTTTTTAAGAAGCTGAAAATACCTCTACACTTTAGCACTTCTCTCAGGTGATGAGATGGAAATTTCCTACTGAAAGATCATCATGTATGTGGCTGGGTGAGAAAGGGGTTTGCGTGTGGGAAGATGCAGTGAGGAGACAGGGCACATTACATCCCTACCTCTCTCGTTTCCTCTCCTGTCTGTTATTTGCTTTACGCAGCAGCACAATGGCGTACACTTCATGTTCCCACTCACCATGTGATCCTGAAGGTCCTGCCCACCGCTGGATGGGGCGTGGATGGGGTCGCTGAGTGCCGCTCAGCACCGGCCCGGAGCCCACAGACAGCCCCTCGCGTCTCCTTTGCAGGCTCAGTGTGGCCTGGGCCGGGTCAGCTGGAGACCCTGGAGGAAGGAGAGTGCAGTCAGAGCACAGGTGAGAAGAAAGCCGTGGTCAGCTTCTGAGTCCGCAAGAGGCCGCTGAAGCCCAGTGGGGGCAACTTTTGCAAAGCAAACCTCTCATTTGCTGAAGCCTGGCTCTCTGAAGCAATGAGCTAATGTATGTCTACGCTGATACACACCGGAGTTCCTTCTACAATGTGGGAAAACCTTCTGTTCTGCAAAATCCCATGTTAAATAATGGTGTTTCCAGAAAAATACAACAAGGCGGAACACTAAGCCCAATGCACTTTGTAACCAAAGTGCTAATAAAACAATCCCAATCCCTGTGTAACTATGAGGGCAGTGACATCTCAGCGGCATCAAGGTGATGATTGATCAGCTGTTCCAAGGTCGTGCTTCTCCCTCAAGACAACGTCCTCAGAGGGATGTGCTCCCCATTGAGACCAGTTTTACCAAAACTTAAAATGTGAGCCCTTACAGCCTGGCCAGCTTGGCTCAGTGGATGGAGCGTCAGCCTGTGGATAGGGATCCTGGGTTTGATTCTAGTCAAGGGCCTCGGTTGCAGGCTCCTCCCCTGCCTGGGCCCTGGCTAGGGCTTGTGCAGGGGGCAACCAATTGATGTGTTTGTCTCACATAGATATTTCTCTCTGTATTTCCCTCTCTTCCATTCTCTCTAAAATCAATGGAAAAATATCCTCCAGTGAGGATTAAAAATAAATAAAAATGTGAGTCCTTGGACAGTGGTGATTCACACCCCTATTTCTGAGGATCTGTCAGACATGGTATTGTTGATTATCACACATAGAGAGATAAGCAGCATTGTTATCAAGCAATAAAGCCATTTTTGTGGAAAATAGCCCCCAAGAGAAAAAGCAATGTGCAATAGTAGGATTCACAGGACAGCAGCTCCCTGCAGTCTGAGTACTTT
This sequence comes from Cnephaeus nilssonii, assembly GCF_951640355.1. NCBI lineage: Eukaryota > Metazoa > Chordata > Mammalia > Chiroptera > Vespertilionidae > Cnephaeus > Cnephaeus nilssonii. The sequence goes on along the minus strand of NC_137088.1, from coordinate 4,455,620 downwards.
CCACCGAAATCAAGCATCGGCTGTGGTCAGCCCTCACAGTCTCGGCCAGAACTACCCAGGGAATGGCCTCCAGGCCACATTCCATCTGCAGATGCTATGGCTTCATGGCACGTGTTTAAGGACTTAGTCCCTTCAAGGAGCACTAGCAAAGCTGAGACATTCCCAGCAGCTGACCCTGAGCGGAAGTGGGGCCCAGTATGCAGTGGAACCCACTCCCCTGAGCTGGCCCGCCACACCCATGCCTGTCACCTGCCTGTCCTTGTAGGCGCCTGTGTTTGGAGGTAATCAAAAGCGTGTCATCCAAACGGGGCTGCCTTTGCCCCCTTTCCCAGCAGTTTGTCCTTCTCATTATATCTGGAATGAGTTACTAGTAAATATTGGAGATGGTATTCCCAGAGTGCCCTCCCTGCAGAAAATGCCCGCAGACGTTCTGCAGAATGGGAAGAGGCTAATGTTTGGATTCTCTCCACGCTGAAGATAATTTACACATACCTCATGGAGATTCACGGCATTCAAGGTTCTATAAATAGCCTGAGTGAAGTGGGTGAATAAAACCCAACTATTCTATTAAAGTATACTTAAAAAGAATGTTCCATCTTATTTTGGTTTTATACAGAAAGAAGCAAACCTATAAACTACTTTATCTTAAAGAAAACTACCTTGTTTTTGGGAAGAGAAGGTCAATGTCTGTTGTTGTTCTTGTTTTCTCATCAATAACCAATGACAACTAATGCTGAAGGTCTTAAGACATGGAGACACGCAGTCAGTTACTCTGCAGCTGCCTTTCCAGTCCTTGATTTCATTTTATCCCATTTTGGCATCACATCCTGGGAATCTTCAGTTCAGACACCTTTGCAGGTGCTCCACATAACTAACCTTTCCGGCAGATTAGCTGCCAGACTGTGACATTTGATGTGTGATAATGCAGGGCTCTGTGAATTCTAAATGGTTCGGCAGATGAAGATGAGGTACAATGAAGCCTTCGTAAAATACAAGTTAAGGACCAGCCATTCCCAAACATTAATTGCGGAAATGTTTAAAAACATAAACATAAAATAGTTAGTCAGGCATTTGGGCCTACTTAGAGGCTGTTTGAAATGAAAGGCCCTCTATAGGTGGGAAATGTTGATTGCCATCACACCCCACACCTATAGGGGAGCCGGGGGAGGGGAGCGGGGAGAGAAGATGCTGCAATGATCTTCCGTTACCACTGAACAAGTAATAATAACTATAAAAGTAGCAAAGACTGATTGTAAATAGTTTGCCCAATGTACTATCTTAAGTGCTGCATGCATGTTAATTCCATCCTCATAATTCCCCCATCCTCTAGCTTCTTTTGAAATTACATTTTAAAAAATGAAAAACACTGAGGCCCAGAGAATTTAAATAACTGGACCGAAGGGGAGTGTTGGAGGAGGGAAGCTATCAAGAGGACATGATCACTGGTTGACCCAAAGCTGGCCCCAGGCAATGGAAGGCTGCTCACGCCTCTCCTGTCCTTGGGATGTAGGGTCCACCCGCTGTGCCCATAGCCAGCCGTTTCAAGGACACAGCCTTGAGAGAAGAAGGTGTTGTCGAGACCATCTGGACGGATCAGATAATTGACCTGGAAGTCCTCTGTATAAATTACTAAGGTTCCGGTCGGGGTAGTGGGGGGGCAGACATCTCCTCTTGCCACTGCCCCAAACAAGCCTCATGTGTGAGTTCAGTGGCTCAGTGAACTGCCACCTCCAGTCTGGGTGTTCTGACTCTTTCCCGTCTCTCCCTGCCCTCCGTGTTCAGGGACATTCACAACCAACAACCGTGAGCCAGCCAGGAGAGCGAGGAATGGGTCTTGGGAAACCTGGAGCCAATTTTAGTAATTGGTGCATTTCATCATTTCATGGGTAGCACAAAAATACATGGGAAATTCTGTTCACCACCTAATTCAAACTTTGTAAGTAAAAAGGAGAATATGTTTTAATCTTACAGGTAAGAGAATGAAATATTTCTACTAACTGTTCTCTTTTATAATTTGTGCCACAGAAAAGTGAATATTTTTTAGTAAAAATGAATTCATATACCATAAAAGTCACCCTTGTAAAGTTCATAAAAAACATCTTAGAACAAAAACAATGACTTGGTTTTTCACGAACACATTTTCATGTTGCTCTGTTCTACAGTATCAGTACTGCATTGACCGTACAGTATAGGGAGAGCTTAAGTGGGTTTATAGCTGTTCATATAGAAAATAATACAATAATAAATAGTAACATAAGAATAAATTATGTTTTATATAAACCTACTTTTGCCCACTCCTGTATTCCAATACTTTATATCAATACTTTATTTAGTTAATTCTACTTTTAGAAAAATTCTCATCCTAGGATATGTTCATTGATTTATTTTATTTTTATTTTTTTAGAGAGAAACAGGAAGGGAGAGAGAGAAAAAAACAACAACAAAAACAAAACATTGATGTGAGAGAGAAACACTGATCACTTGCCTCCCATATGTACCTTGACTGGGGATTGAACCCACAACCTAGGTATGTGCTCTCTCTGGGAATCTAACCCACAACCATTTTGGTGTACAGGATGATACTCTAACTAACTGGACCACCTGGCTGGGACCAGTTAATTTCACTTTTTAGGAAATTCTGTATGTATCATGTTTTTTATATTAGGACTAATCTACATATATAAAAGCCATGCAACCGAACAGCAGAACTACCAGAATGACTGGTTGACCAGTAGCTATGACGCAAACTGACCACCAGGGGCAGATGCTCAACGCAGGAGCTGCCCCCTGGTGGTCAGTGTGTTCCCACAGTGGGAGTGCCGCTCAGCTGACCAGGATGAGCAGTGCTCTCACAGTGGGCTGATCCCTGCAGGCCACGCCCCCCACCAATGCAGGAATCCATGCACCAGGCCTCTAGTTCTATATAATAAAAGCCTAATATGCTAAGTGTCTAGTTGTCCAGTCATCTGAACACCTACGTAATATGCTAATGATATGCTAAGGCTGCTCAACCATTAGCTATGACGTGCACTGACCACCAGGGGGCAGACGCTCTGATCGGTAGGTTAGCTTGCTGCTAAGGTCTGGCTGATTGGGACTGAGCAAAATGGGCCAGACATACCCTGGAGCCCTCCCATGGTCCCTCCCTGGCTGGCCAACCTCCCGTGTCCCTCCCCGGCCCCGATCGTGCACTGGTGGGGTCCCTTGGCCTGGCCTGCGCCCTCTTGCAATGTGGGGCCCCTCAGGGGATGTCAGAGAGCCAGTTTCAGCCCGATCCCACTCAACACAGGAGCTGCCCCCTGGTCATCAGTGTGCTCCCACAGGGTGAGTGTCACTCAGCCAGAATCCTAAGCCATCGGACATCCCCCAAGGACTCCTGGACTGTGAGAGGGCACAGGCTGGGCTGAGGGATGCCCCCCCTCCTCGCCCCCCGAGTGCACAGATTTCATGCACTGGCCTCTAGAATATATATAATAATACATATATATGGAATTATTTCCTGAGTCTGTGGCTTTCCTATTCATTGTTGTAATTATGAGTTTTGACAAGTTCTTATGTCTTCAGGACATGTCCCTATTGACTTTAATTCAGACTTGGTGTATAATTCCTGTATCCCAAACACAAAACCAAAACTTTCACTAAAAGGTTTGGCCCACCCCTTTCCACCCCCTCTCCCACAACAGAGAATGAAATTAGAAATCAAGTTCTGGAAACTACATATCCTTATGTTATTGTCATTTCATTTCATTTAAGCCTTCCACATAAAGAGCTAGGAAATGTTTATATTTCATAAATCACAAGTGTATATTATCACGGCTAATTCAATCCCAACAGCACAGAGCTATTTTTCCCCTTCCATAATATTGAAGAAAACTGGTTCCATAGCAAAATGATGCATTTATTCATTTCTTCTATTACTTAATTCATACAACGACCTTCAAAATTAATATATTCATTCCCTCTACCAATAACAAGCCTCCTACATAAAGTTCAAATTTTCTTTTCAAAGAACCTGAGGCTGTATTCTGATCAAATGGAACTTGAAATAGTCTTTTTTTTCCTGCGAGGGTGGCTGTTAACTAGACTTATTGTGGTGATCACTTCACAATACAGTACAAATATTGAATCATTATGTGGTACACCTGAAACTAATATAATGTTACATGTCAGTTATATCTCTATTTAAAAAAGCTTTGTTTTATTCCAAATGGAAACCTAATATTTACTTGGCTAATGTGCAGAAATGGTTATATATAACTAATAGTTTGAAAAGTATATTTGAGATTTTCTGAGATTATGTGCTGTCATACAACAAAGATTAAATTTCTTAGCAGGTTTTTTAGTTCAACTCTTACTAAACCAGAATATGCAAGACCATACATCTTAACTAATTGTTCTCTAGATGATATCATGCAAATATTTTTCTAAATTATTTTTGTTTTTTATTCAATTTGTCGCCAGGGGGATTGTTTTTCTGATTAAAAAGCTTACGCAGAAAATGATGAACAAAGTATTGCCCTTTTCTTGTTAGAAATCTTAGATGAGAAATTTGGGAAAATTGATCAGGAATACCACCTGGGATAATCTAAACTGAATCCTAGTGGAGAATTTTGACTAATTTATTCCCCCATCCTACTTGCATGATGGATCCCGTTTTTACAATATGTTGACTTTTGTGTAAGACAGCACCAGATAGAGGAATAATTACTATCAGAGAAAATCCACCATTGTGCTGTAATCAGGTATTTGTTATGAATATCACACAGATGCATGTTGACTGTAAAACTGTTTTAAATGAAGTGAATGATCATTTTATAAGAAAGACAGATTCATTTCATTTGAGCCCTGCTTGGGGAAAGTCAATACGGAGATTGCCAATAGAAGCAATTACATGTTAAATGGAATTTGTACAGTACATTTGAGTGCAGATCTTGCTTTTCAATTTTTTGTGCATAATTGCTGATGATTGCATCCCAGTGAGGCCCTCCATGCTGCCAGTCAGGGAAAGCTCAGCGCTTCTCATCCCTGGCATGATGGAGTGAGAACTCCAGGTGAACATATTAAGTGGCAATAACAGAACCAAAGGGTACAAAGGTCAGTGGGAGACAAAGATCATGTTTCTGGCCTGACATAGAATTGCATGTCATGACTGAATGAATATCTTTATTAAAGAAGATTCTTACCTCAATAACATGAGGTTTTGTTTTTATTGATTTTTAGAGAGGAAGGGAGAGGGAGAGAGAGAGATAAAAACATCAATGATGAGAGAGAACCATTGATCAGCTGCCTCCTGCACACCCCCTACTGGGGATCGAGCCTGTAACCCGGGCATGTGCTCTGACTGGGAATCCAACCATGATTCATGGGTCAAAGCTCAACCACTGAGGCACAGCAGCTGAGCAGTAACACAGTTTTTAAACTCCCTATTAGGACATTCTTCTATGCCTTGACTCACAGGCACTACATTTTCCCCTTCCTATGTTTCTCTTGGTGAAAATGGGAATTATTATATTCTAGTTCATATGTTAGAGGGCTACTAGAAAGCTAATGCATACTCTAATATCTAGAATAAGTTATTTAAATCTGATAATAATTTACTAGTATTCATTGAGGGGCACAAATTCGTACCCAATATTCAAAAAGGGATGGCTGGGATCCTTGAGAAAGTCATTTCTTGGTTGTAAAACTGGCAAGAGACTGGGAGAAGATTTACATCTACCTCAAAGTAATAATTTTGGGAGAAATAATTTTACCACTGAAAGTTTTTTAAACTAAATGCTCTAAGAAATGGCAGGTCCAAAGTGCAGAGTCAGGGAGAAACTTGTCTAAATCTGAATGGAACTGAGGGAGACCTCAGGTCTGTCTGGACCAAAATACTTCGTCATTCCTACAACTAGTCACTAAGGGCTACTGAACTGCTCTCATGTAACTAGGATTTCGGGGGATTTTTGCCTGTTTGATTCTTAGTTTTATGTTATTCATTCATTCATTCATTCATTCACTCATTTACAGAAAACACTTTAAATTAGTCAACAGTTAAGACCTACAAAAAGCTGTAATTTTATCAAGCTCTTACACTTCTAAACACACTCAAAACAGCAGAAGTAAGTTTATTAAATGGCTTTAGTTGAAAATCAACTTTGGAAATTAATTTGTTTTCCTCGAACAAAGAATTTCTTAGGCTGCTCCCCGATGGATATTGACTTTATTAACAATGAACAGAGGATACAACAAACAAAAATAATATATATATATATATATATATATATATATATATATATACACATACCACCTGCTGATGGCTTCTTCAAAGTGTCAGTTGAGAAAAGACTGGGGGGAAATTGAGAATACAGGGGCTTTAGATACTGAGATTCAATTACAGGGCAAGATTCTAGAAACTTCTTGACTTGGAGTAGCATAAAATAAGAAAAAAAGTACTAGAGATAAAAACTATCATCAACGTAAGGGTCAATAAAAGAAGTAGATTTTTAAGTGTTGACTGAAATGCTGTTTACACAATGTTTATTTGCTGTCAAGTGAAAAGCTAACAGGAAGGGGAGACACTGGGGACGGAAGCAACTCAGAGGCGGCTCCCAAGACCTGTCACCGGGTTCCTGTTTCCGCCACATCCCAGCTCAACCCTCTCAAATGAAAAGGAGAGATATGGAGAATCCTGCTGACAACAAGGCCCAAACCCGATCAGTCTGGAGTTTCCCCTCGCAGCGGCCTGGTGCGGCTGACATTTCATTAACAACATGCAGAATGGCCTGGGCAGCGGTGAGTGAGCTGCCGATGTGGTAACATTTTTGACGGAGACGAGCAGCAGTGAAGTGCGATTTGAGGGCGGATGAGAAAAGCTGCGGTAAATGTCACATCCCTAGTTCGCCATGTATACTCCAGTCGACATGTTCTTCTCCTGCTGATGTTTAATTATGATGATAGTACACAGGCTGGTTTCAGGGAATCTTGTCGTGGTGCCTCCGACAGCCCTTCAGCCAGCAGAGCAGTTTGCAGTGGTTGAACTTTCACAAAATTAATTGCTCTACACAATTTGCATTGGGTCTCTTGGGGTACAGGCAAGGGCTTTATTTCATAAGTCAAGGTGGATCTTAATAAGACATGCTATGTTTGTACTGTTTAGGAGAATTATGATTCCAGATGTGTACTAGAAAACTGCTGTGGTTTGGGACGCCAATGCAGTACAGTGAGGGTCTTTCAATTCTGTCTCAGTCTGTTTTAAAAGCAAAGTATCTTTCCTAAGCAGGACAGCACGTCCACAGAAGTGCCACGGCAGGTCAGCCTGTGGTTAGGATCACACACAAGAAATGCCATAGGTCGTGGAAACACTCTTTTCCAAAGTCATTGTGACTCTGTTTGATGGGGTGAATTCCTCACCCAAGGTTATCGTCAAACCTGAGAATTTATTCCCCAGTATTTATCACGTGGTTCTAGTGAAGCTAAGGAGAAAGCAAGTCTGAGATGAAATATTTTTAAGGACAATCTAAATATGCCCAATAGAGCGTTGGCTGTTCATGTACATCATGAGTACACAGAGATACAATATGACAAAGCAAGTGGAAGGAGCTTTTTCTCTAATGGGCTGTCCCAGGTGTTCATGGAGAAAAAAACATAATCTGCTAAAGCCTGTATTTGGTAACACAAAACAACCCAAAATCCATGGGACACAGCGAAAGCAGTCCTGAGAGGGAAATTCATAGCACTGCAGGCCTACCTCAGAAATCAAGAACAATTTTTAACAAACTATCTGCCACTCCAACTTAAAGAATTAGAGAGAGAACAACAAGAAAAGCCCAAGGTAAGTAGAAGGAAGGAAATAATAAAGATCAGAGCAGAAGTAAATGACATAGAGACTTAGAAAACAAAACAAAAAACCAATGAAACCAAGAGCTGGTGCTTTGAAAAGATAAACAAGATTGGTGAACTTTTAGCCAAACTCACCATGAAACAAAGAGAGAGGACCCAAATAAACAAAACCAGAAATGAGAGAGGTGAAGTAACAACTGACCCCACAGAAATACAATGGATGGTAAAACATGTGTTTGGTTAAAATGGTACTGCACAGCCAGATTCTGGGGCGATAAATCCATGGAGCATCTTTGAGATCACCCAGTCTAAATCTTACATGAAAAATAAAAACCTTTATGGTTAATTATCACTAGAGATGATGATTGGCATATTTAAGATTAGAAGACTCAAAGAGTCAGAGAAGCATTTGAGTCAAAGGGTGGAAGGATGAGACAGGACTGAAAATCCCCATCCCTGACCTACATCTCCAGCCGAAATCCAGCTGCCACACTGTGAGCGCTCAGTGAGTTCCCAGGATTACGTCATTATTGAAATGTATTATTCACCAGTGAGCCTCCCCTGTATGGACAGGGCTCCACTCATTTTTAAAGTCATCAGAATGAGAGAGGAAGCTTTAGCATCCCCGAAAGGTATGCATTGGTTCTATTCCGTGGGCTTCTATGCGGGTTTCTGTCCAGCTCCGTACTATTTTCTATACAGTGTAGCTTTCTCTCTGAAATCACTGGGACTGAAACTACCAACTTGCTGCTTTTTACTTTAATATTGAGTTGGAACAATTTAATAGCCTGTTATTTTCACGGATGCTTTTCTGACTAATGGTGTGCATTCAACAGTCCCTTCCTTTCTCCTCAAACACCTCAGGAGGCAGGATTCACTTGTTGAGTTAGAACGGCTTCACTCCCCTGAAACTTGCACAGCAGGTGCCGATGGCATCTGGTAAACAAAATGAGTGAATCGGCATCTCTGTGTTGTTCTTGAGTTTGACTCATTCTGGAACCAGGAGTCCAGGTCATTGCTCTGGAGCACAGCTTCCACTGGGGAGGAGCTGGCAATAGGGCCAATATGACATCAACAGTCATAGGAAGAGAGAGTTTAATTCTAACTCCTGATCAAAGCCCTTACTCAAGCTCTTTTAAAGAAATCCAACTGATCTCTTCTATCAGGAAAGTCAAAAGTGCTCTATTCAAAACAAAGCTCCCTTCTCTCAACTCTCACCTGTGTTACGCATTACCTGTTCTGAGTGGGGAGAGCACACAACCTGAATTTGGAAAACACCATGGACTGCTGTGTTCTTCCACTTCCTCTGAAGAAACCTGTCTCTACCCAACACAGGAGAACCCACAGTCTGTCCTTTAAATCCAGCTCAGTGCCAACTTATGGTCGGAGGCGGTAGAGGATACTGGTTAAGAAAGTGTTGCCTGTGGTATTAGACCACCCGTGTACGTATGTCTCCGAGTCTAAACCTTCCACCTGTGTGCTGGGCTGAGCAGCTCAGTTCCACCATGCCTCCCACCTGGGGCTGAGGCTGAATTAAAGGAGGCAATGGGTGTAGATTAGAACAATGCTTGGCACGGGGAGGCATTCAGTAATAATCATGCTGTCATCCTAGGTTGGACATTCTACATTTTTTAAAACAAAGAGCAGTTCAGAATTACCAGACAATCCAGTGAGGACTTTGTTTCCTCAGGTTCCAAATGTGAGGATATATTTTACTGCAACTTCCATTTTTTACTAGAAGGTCAAAGGTCACTACAGCAGCGGTTAAGTCACTACAGCTCAGAATGAATCCTGCCTCGCTTGTTCTCTTAAATAAAGTTTTATTGGAACACAGTGACACCCACTCATTTTGGTGCTATCTGTGGCTGCCTTTGCTCCACAATAGCAGAATTGAGTAGTTTCATCAGAGACAGTCTGCCCTGTAACACCCAAGGTTTCTATTAACTGTCCCATTTACAGGAAGATTTGCCCAACCCTAGTTACAGCAGGAGTTAGATAGAGGTTTGGAGCATCAGTGGATTCTAAGAATAGGTTTTGCTGGGAAGAACCGCTGCAGATTTAATCCTTTAAAAAAAAAAGGACAGATTTATGTTGAAAATGGTTCATAAAAAGTAGATTATCCAAGAACCCACACTTATTTTTATTAAAGCTTTATTGAAGCATACTTTACATACCATAAAAGTCACCCTTGTAAGCCTATGATTCAATAATATATGCACACAATTATATACGGAGTTGCACAACCATTGCCACAATCCAATTTCTGGCATTTCCATTACCCTGGAAAATTCCCTCGTACCATCTGCAGTCAATCCTCACTCCCACCTCCAGCCTCAGGCAACTACTGATCTCCTTTCCATTGCTACAGATTTGCAGTTTATAGGCGTTTTCTACAAATGAAATCATATAACCTACCCCTTTCTGCTGCTGGCTGCTTTCACTTAGGACATCGTGTTGAAGGCCCTGTGCGTGGAAGTAGGATGGGTATTTTGGTCCTGTCCATGGTTAAAGGAGGCAATGAGTATAAATTAGCATCTCATCATGTGGATACGTGAATGCGTGATATTCTGGTATTCTGATATTCTCCAAGGATGGACGCTGGGCTGGTTTCATTTGGGGGCTTGTATGAGTAATGCAGCTGTGAACATTCATCAAAGGCCTTATGTTAACAACATATTTTCACTTATCTCTCCTAGACTCCCAGGGCTGGAATAACTCATCATCTGGTAAATGTATGCCTAGGTTTAGAAGAAATGGCCACACTGTTCCAAAAGTGGCCTCCACATGTCACATTCGCATGAGTGAGATGAGGCCTCCGTCCCTCACATCCCAGAAACACTGGTTCCTGTCTGCCCGTCTGATTTAACCACTCCAGTGAAACAGCATCTTAATTTAACCACTCCAACAAATAGCATCTCCCTGTTGTTTTAATTCCCATTTCCTAATAACAAGGATGTCTCACATGCTTAGCAGGCACTCATGTATGGCCTTTGGGGAAATGTCTACACAAATCCTTTGCCCTTTTTTTAAAAAAAATCTTTATTACTGAGAGTATTACAGATACCTCCTCATTCCCCCCTCATTGTCTCTCTCCACCTGGTTCCCACCCTGCCCCAGGCCCATTTTTAATTGGAGTTTTGTTTTTGTCTCTTTATTATAGAACTAGAGGCCCAGTGCATGAATTCATGCACAGGTGAGGTCCTTCAGTCTGGCTTGCGCCCTCTCGCAATCTAGAACTCCTAGGAGAATGTTGGACTGCCGGGTTTCGGCCCTACAGGGATCAGGCCAAAACCCAGCAGTCCGACATCCCTCTGAGGGGTGTAGCAGTGCCAAAGCTGCAGGCAGCTGGGGAGGAGCCCCAGCGCAGGCCGGGCGCAGCTCCACTGCCACTCATCCCGGCCCTGCTATGCCTGCTGCCGCCACTGGGTAGCACTGCCACAGAGGCGGGACAGGCTCCTGCCTCTGCAGCTGCACTCGCCAGCCACTGTGGGAGTGCACTGACCACCAAGAGGCAGCTCCTGCATTGAGCATCTGCCCCCTGGTGGTCAGTGTGCATCATAGTGACCGGTCAACAGTTCGTAATGGTCACTTGGGCTTTTATATATATAGATTGAGTTCTACACATTCTCGATACCCATGTTTTCTAATCACACATCTAGGCTTATTTTTAACAACTCATTGCTTCAGATCAGAGGCAGACAGAGCACCCTTAGTTCTCCCGATCACCAACAGCGGTGAGGCCTATAGGAGATGAAGCAGAGACTTTGGAGTCGGGCACCTCGGTTCATATCCCACCCCTGCTTTTCACAACCATATCTGCCCTGGCTGGGTTGAAACTCAAAGCTCTAATGCTTTTCCCTTAAGATAGAATTAATAACACAAATCTAATGTGAGAAATTAATAAGTGAGATCAGGTCAACAATTCAGTTTAAAGTGAATAAATAAAACCCATTTTGGGAGAGATTTAAGTAGAGAAGGTTATGCTATAATAGGTATTATGTTACAGGCATTTACAGGGGCCAGCTGACAGTGAGAAGCAAGAATCGGACCATGTGAGGCAAGTGGTCTGTGCTTTTTAGTGGACCAGGTACCAACAGTGTGAATCCTGGGCAGAGTGAGCCAGGAGGCAAGGGTGTCCAAGGCTGAAACAGCGTGTGTTTATATTCCCTTTGTGTTTGAGCACCAAGGTAACCTTTAGGAAGACATTTGTGAAGTGAATTTCTTAGAAGATATTTGTCTTCCACTCCCTGACAAAGAACCTGAGGGCATCGTGGTAAACAAGGTCTAAATTTCAGAGGGCTGCTGGTCAGCTTTAACGACTCTCCTGAACGACATGATCATAAGATTCAGAATACTTTCTGAGGAATTTGGAAGTGTGTAATGAAAGGGTTAAGTTGTGATTGTGTACAAAGAAGAAGTCAGAGCCCATCTGGGCGTGCCTCAGTGGTTGAGCACTGACCTATGAACCAGGAGGTCACGGTTGAATTCCCAGTCAGGGCACATGCCCAGGTTGCAGTCTTGATCCTCAGTGTGGGATGTGCAGGAGGCAGCCAATCAGTGATTCTCTCTCATCATTGATGTTTCTTCCTCTCTTTCTCTCTCTCCCTTTTTCTCTGAAATCATAATATAATTTTTTAAAAAGAAGAACCCAGAGTAATCCAGTCCCCACTCATTCCAGCTCATCGCAATGACAGTGCTATGGAAGTTCCTGGCTCTCTTGTGCCGTCAGCAAAGACGGAACGCGTGGGCCTTTGGTCCAGCCGGGAGCTGGGAGATGCTGGAAGGCAGATCCACGTTCTCAGGCCGCCTGGCAGCTGCCACACAGTACTAACGGAGCCTCAGAACAGGGGAGCTGTGCGTGAGTTTGTATTAAACCGATAGAAAATGGAAGTTTGATATTCAGGATGCCGGGGAAATGCCCAATGCCATTCAATACCCTTTCTTATTCAGCACGTTCATTAGCACGATGTCTTCAGAGTACCTTTCAGTCAGGCTTAATGTCAAGTTGACGATGGTTGATAGTCCATGAAATAAGAATAAAAGCATGGAGGGAATTCAAGGGTTTGAAGGGGCGGAGGAAAAGGATGTGGTAAAAAGTCAAACTCTGGACTAAGACCATCCAGGGTGTGGTGTGTTGCTCTGTGTGTCTCCCAGGTGAGATCTTTCAGAATGTCCCAGAAGCAGTTCCTCCTCTGCTCTGCCTCAGTTTCCCTCAGGAGAATCGGAACCTTGCGTATAAAATGGTTTCAACCAGAAAGCCACAGGCAATGCGGAACACACAGGGATGTTCAAAGGGGTCATTACCAATTGCTCACAAGTGCAAAACAGAGCCCACTGTGAGGGTGAGGTCTGAGAAGCATGAGCCATCCAATCTGGATGGAAAGCAGAGTTCAGTGAGTGTCATTCTTGAGCCCCCCACTCCCTCTTTCTCACAAAGTGATGTGGACGAGACAGGCAGCATCGTCTTCCTGTGCAGGTTTTAAGTAAGCCAATTCTCTGCTTCCACCCCGGTCGTCTGAGTGGCAGCTTCCCCACTGTATCCACAGTGATCTTTTAAGAGTGAACCCACCCCATCAGTCTTCTATTTTCAATGAGTGTCTCATTGGGGTCAGAAGAACATGGTCTAACGGCCAACCGTGCTCTACTGCCATCTCCACATGGTCTAGAAATGGTGCAGAAACACCTGGCCTCTCTCCACAGCACTTTCATCACTTACGACTCTCAGTCTCAATTAGAAACCAACTTCCTCCAAGTTCAGGGTGTTGTCACTGTTTTCTCTCCAGAATGTTCTTCTTCCATGTAGATCTCTAATGAAACACTTCTCCACAACCAACAGCCTTTCCTAATGTCCTTGGATGATTCAGGACATAACACCCCATGGCCCATTTCCACCAACTAGAACGTAAGCTCCAAGCAGGCAAGAGTTGTAGCTGTCTTGTTCATTACTTTATTCCCAGGGCCCAACCTACAGGAGGCACTGAATAATTACATGCTGATGACAGATAAAGTGTGATAGGAGTTGAAAAAAAAGGGGGAATTAACAGCTCAGTGTTCCCACATTAATGTTGATCCCTGAGATCAAGGCACAGTCTCTGTAGGGGTTTTGTTAAAACACAGGACACTGATGAGAAGGTATGGTCTGTTGTCATCTGCACCTACTGTGACTTGAATGGTACCATGGACCAGGTGAGCAAGTATTCACCTAATAAGGTCTTGAGGGAATGAAACCCAAATTAGATATTTTTTAAGAGAAGCAGAGAAATAAATGTCAGAGATAGGAACCTGCTTGGACTTCTTATCTGGGCATTTGTACAACGAGGAAAGGAAATAAATGAAAAGACCACTAGGCCCCTGAGAGAGGGTAGGAGATTGTTTAAGGCGACCTTGCTTCTTCCCAGAGATGCAGACATAGGAACTGCAGAAGGACCCCAGGCTTTGAGTCCAGAGACCAGAGACAGACACAGGCAGCCAAGACCTTTGTTGGGTGACCTTGACCAAGCCCTCTCATCACTGAGCTCTGGCGTTCATCCCTGGGAGATGAGGGTTAGGGGAATGACGGTGAGGCTTTCCTGCCTAACCTCATATGAGCCTATAGACTGCCTCGCACAGGTTTTCTCAAATGCAGATGCAGGGCTGACAGAGCCACAGGGGATGTCCCGTAAGGTATGTGGGGAGGGAATGACAAGAAAAAAGTATATCAACTGCCAAGCAGCCTCTGCACAGCTCCTTTGAGGATGGATGCTGCAGAAAACACTCAGGGACTGTCCTACTTATTTGTCAACTCAGTAGGGGGCAAACGAGGAACAGTACCAGGAAGCCCATGCCTGTGTGTGTGTGTGTGTGTGTGTGTGTGTGTGTGTGTGTGTGTTTGCCATTTTTATTATATTGGTGTTAGCTCCTTTGAAAATTAGCAAAAAGGAAGAACAATTTTATTTTAGGACTCTTTTTATGTTAATAACAGTATTACTAACACAACTCCCAGGAATCTCAATTAACACTGGGCTGGAAAATATTTTGTCCCGTTTGCTGCAGGTATTACAACCTTCATGTGGGTTACAGATTCTACCTCAGGCCTAAGGAAGACGAGAAAGTAGAGGAAGTTCATGTTTGACCCATAGTCCTTTCCTAACACACGTGTGAGCAGCAAGGTGCGTACTGGTTTGCAGAGTGAGAGAGAGAGCGATTTACCCGCCCTAACGCCAGCATAGAGCCCACCAGCTTGAGCCCGAGTCTGGCCAGCAGAAAGAGGGGCTGCCTCCTGGAGGGAGGAGCCCACAAAGGGAAGGCTCCAAGAAGCCACTGCCGCCGAGGTCTGGTGACATTGGAAGTGCACGCTGTAAAATCCCACGTTCACTGCGAACGTTTCTTCTGGGCTGACTACACAGTGAACCTGAACTAGGACCGGTGGGTGATGGCCTTGTCCTAACAAAAGTGCACCCTCCCTGTGCCACACTCCTTCTCAGCCATTTCCCCAAACAAGCTCAACACAGTTGGCACGTGATGTTTCTGTGCATTTAGACTGTATTGTTTTACAGAAATACAGGAAATTTTCAATCTTCTACGAAAACAGTAAGTGGTCCCCCACTTCTCACTCCCCCCCGCCTCCCCCCCCACTCCCCCCCCCCCCCCCCCGGCTATCTGGTATCTAGAACACAGAACCAAAGATCAAGGCAAGTCCTGGCAGGTGCAATGCAGGGAGCCTGGCAGGGACACAATAGTGCTGTGAGGTCAGAAGAGAATCACTCGCTCGGTGCCAATGATCTTGAAACACATGCTGCGAGTCTGAGTGTGGCAGAGACTGAGAGGAGGACACCGCCACCGAGAGGACACTGGGCTGTGCGCAAATGCAGAGTCAGGAGACACGGGACTTGCTGGGAGAAAGCGGCAGCCTCCTGCGGCAGCCCCGTGGACCTGGAGAATGGTCAAGTCTGAGAATACGGTGGGTTGTGGACACACCTGGACTATGAGCTTGGCTCCAGAGGAGAATCAACCCTTCGTCACAGCACTCATTACCTTGGTAACTCAGGATCTGCTCAAATCCTCTGCCTTCAGCCAAGTCCTTCTAGTTATGGTGACCCTCAATGCTCCCTCCTGCGTGACCCCCTGGGTGTGTCACAGGTGTCTGCCTTAGTTACAGCCTCATTTCTCAGTTTCTGCTCCATCCATGTTCCCGGTGTGTCTCTAGAAACTCAGAACACCTTGAGGCCTAATATGGTAAAAATTAGAGTCTGGCACAGTTTTACATACTAAGTTAGCACTTGATGAACACATGAAGTAAAAAAAATTATGCTCTTAAGTTGAAATAATGACAGTGACAACCTCGTGTGCTCTGGTTAACCCACAGGATGGAGTCTGGCCTCATGTGACCGACCAGACAAACAGAAGTGGACGGAGGGGGGGGGGCGTCTGGACACTGCAGTCACATCCGCTCTGCCGTGTGGTCAAACTCTCCACGCTGCTCATGCTCCTCACAGCACAGGGTCTGCACTTTGATGAGGACCCTTTACATTTAATAGAGGAACGAGCTGCCCACGCCTGTCCTGACCCAGAGCCAGAGGCAGACTGATGGGACATGTCCAGAAGGTGATGTGCGCTCTTGGTCCACAGACAGTCCTGGCCAGAGACTGAGCTGAGGGCAGCCTGGGACAGGCCCTTGAGCAGCCGGGCGAGAGGAGAGGGCTTGCTCCTTCCCCATGTGGCCTGGACGGCAGCCCGGTGCAGACCCTGAGCCTGCCAGGGAAATGGCCGCCTGGTCAGAGGCTATGATTACAGGGAGGTGGCTGTGGCTGTGGCAGGTGGCCCCCACCCCGAAAGTTCAGAGAGGAGCAGCCGTGATGATCCAGCTCTCGGGGTAATGCAAGAGCTGTGTTGTCTGTAATTTATGTGACTTTACAGACAACCTTTGATTCTGAGGGACCCCGAGGAATGGTGTTTCCTCTGCACTAGAAATTGCCTCTGAGCGTGTGCGCGGTAAACTGCTCTGAAGGTGAGATGAAGATTGAAACGACGGAGGAAGCTGATCATGAGCTGCCCCGATTAGGTAAATTCTGGTCACATTTGAGTCAAGCCCTGGCATTACCAGCATCACTCTAACGGGGCAGAAAGGCTAATCCGTTCAGCGGGATTGCAACAATCACCCTGTCTGACTATCGAGCAGCAGAGTGATCCAGAGAATGCTGGGGACGCCCAAGAGCGTGATGTCAGAGTCTGCACAGCAGCTGCTGAAATGTGTCTCCCAACTGCAGCTAGAGAAAGGATGGCTGAGATAAATGACGATGGCTAGAATGTGGTCTCAGACCAGAATGTAGGGCTATCCTCATCTCGCTGGTACCCTCCAGGGTTGCATTAGGGCTTAGATGACTTCTCGCGTATTAAGATTCCTATTGGCTCATTTACTATTCTTTCATTTATGCCATCAGTAATTTTTGAGTGCATACTATCTATCAGGTCTTGCTCTAGATGTAGGGATACAGACGTGAATATAATAGACAAATTTCCTGTTGAGTTTACATTCTAGTAGAGAGAGGCAAAAAATACTCCAAGTAAGAACATGTACCAGGATTCTTTCAGACAGGAAAAAAAAAAAGGAAATTAGAGAAGAAAGGCCATAATGGCTGTTCACTTTTAAGCAGGGTGCCCATGGACTGTCTCAATAAATGGGAACATTAGAGAAAGGACATGGGGGAGGAGAAGGGGTGAGCTGGGTGCCGAAGAGTCCTTGGTGCAGTGGGACCAGCATGCACCTCTGGAGCGAAGAGATGAGGGGCGAGTGACAGGAGAAGGAAGGCAGGACCTAATTAGAGAACATGGAGGCCACTGGAGGATCATGGCTATTACTCAAGAGATGAGAAACCAAAGGAACAAAGAGGGGACATGAGATCATGATCGGTCCTGGGGTTTTCAAACATCACTCTGGTTCTATGATTAAAGACAAGGAGGCAAGGGCTGGCAAACAGTCCTGTTATGAGGTTCTTGAAATCATTCAGATGAGGGATATGGCTTGAACCAGGATTGGAGCGGTAGACGTGTTAATGGCATAGTATCCAGTCAATTCAACTAGCTTTTCTTTAATTCATAAGGGACGGGCAAAATGAAATCAACTAGTCATACTATCAGACTGATTGTTTACAGTCCTATTGGAGGGACCAAGTGCCATATCATGCAGAGCAAGGGACAACTAATTTAACCAGGGCAGGTGACCCTCCCGGAAGGGAACAATCAGAATGGCCTCCTACTGGAGAGGGTCCAGATCCGAACCTGAACAAACAAAAGGCAATTTAAATGCAGCATCTGCCTCCCTGCTCGGCAGCTGAAGGGAAGGGGTGAAGCAGAAAACTGGGAAAGGCTGAGGAGAAGATGGTGAATGTCATTTAAGTGGGATCACTGATAGGGCTGCATAGAATGGCGCTACCCCTGTGTCTGAGATCAGTGGGGAGAGTGAGGATGATAATATTCCACAGGAGCACAGGAGGGGGGACGCTGGTGACAATGAGCAAAGTACAGCAGCTGGAACGTGGGCACCTCATTCTGGAAACACCCATCTCTGTTGTGCTACAATGTAGAACACGTGGAGGCAAGATGATGAGAAATGACAAGACATCCAGTTCCAGCCACACATTTTAAAAGGAAAAATATGTCATTATCTTTGAGTAGACAGACCAAACAATATGTTGAATGAAGTGGTTTTGTTACACACAGTCATTCACCCACAAATTACAGATATCCTTCACTTTAGGAAGAAGATGAGGCTTTGAAATCTTGAGTCTAATATGTAATAACTAGAGGCCCGGTGCATGAAATTTGTGCACTTGGGGGGGGGGTTCCCGTCAGCACGGTCTGCACACTTTCACAGTCCGGGAGCCCTCAGGGGATGTCCAACTGATGGCTTAGGCCCACTCCCTGCTAAGCCATCAGTCAGACATCCTTAGTGCTGCCACAGAGCACTAAGACATCCCACCACCGCCGCTGCGCTAGCCTGCCGTGAGCCTGGCTTCTGGCTGAGCAGCGTTTTCCCTGTGGGATTGGGCTGAAACCAGCTCTCTGACATCCCCCGAGGGGTCCTGGATTGTGAGAGGGTGCAGGCCAGGCCGAGGGACCCCACCGGTGCATGATCGGGGCCAGGGAGGGACGTGGGAGGTTGGCCAGCTGGGAAGGGACTATAGGACAGCTCCAGGGTGTGTCCAGCCCATCTCGCTCAGTCCTGATCAGCCGGACCTCAGCAGCAAGCTAACCTACTGGTTAGAGCATTTGCCCCCTGGTTGTCAGTGTACGTCATAGCGACTGGTTGACCAGTCTACTGTCTGCCCCCTGGTGGTCAGTGCATGTCATAGAGAGTGGTTGAGAGGCCTTATCATATCACTAGCATATTATGCTTTGATTGGTTGAACGGCCAACTGGACGACCGGACACTTAGCATATTAGGCTTTTATTATATAGAATATAGCACAGACATTGAGACATAGGTATCCAATTAAAGAAATTGTATTAATAATTCTTAAAATGTGAATAGAACCACTTTATTTTACTCCTAAATCTAGATTTTTATAATTTGTCTGCTAATAAAATATAAATATATAATATATATTACATATAAATATATAACATATTACATATATTATATAAATAAAAATACATGTGTAGTGGAACTTTTGGGGACTTTTCCAAAGCTCTAGTACCACACTGCAATAAAAGATAAATAATGTGATTTTTATATCTTGTCTGTTACTCACTAATTATGTGACTTAAGCAAATTACTTAGAACCTCTAGGCATTACTTTCTTCATCTGTATAATAGAGTTGAGGACTATCAGATTCTTTATGTGAATGCAATGTGAACGTGCTCTAATCTCTACTCCTCTCCAGCACTGTGTGTGTGTCTATTATTATAGTCAGTGACATAGCACCAACACATGGCAGCATCTAGCGATGTGCAGAACCTATCAGCCATCAGATGTATGGCGATTCCCCATCACACACCAAACTGCAAGAGAGAAGCTGGACATGGCTATAACACCGCCTGCCTCTGACCACATTACTTGTTACAACAGGACTATTCTTAAAAGAATGAAGTTACAAAAAATCATCTTGACCCACTGCTCTGCTCTGAACCCAAACACGGCGGGAGGTACACCAGACACTAAACGTTCATGTTTTCTAACAGTCATTGGCTATCAGCAAGAATTTGGCACAAAATGAGGGTGACTGCCAATTATTTCTGGGACTGCTCTGCGATCATAGCCTGTTATTCAACAACTATAAGTGATCATTTTTTCTAAGGATTTATACACAAGGAAATTGAGGTCCAGGGAGGTGAAATAATTAACCTCTGATTAATTAGCCCAATGAGCTGCTGTTATGCAGCGTCTCTGAGGCTTACAGGATGCTCTGCATGATGCTGAGGTCCCATTCTCCTTAGTTCCCCATTATTCCCTGACTCATCTCCAGTCTAGATTCCTGCTGACCTGGGAAGGAGGGAGATTTGCAGTTAGGAGGAAATGCTTGCTAGTGGAGAATGTCACAAATATCCCAAAGACTGGGTATATTTACACCAAGATTCTGTCTAATAATAGAAATCAATGACTCAACTCAGGTATATTTTATGGTTTTCATATGTTTCCTTACACAATGACGCCATGAATCGCTCTATTTTGCATTTTACAAATGTTGAAATTGCAGAGTTCAGAGAGATTGTGTGACTTGCCTAAGGTTGGTTTTGTGTCATAATTGATTTCGTCCCATTAGACCACTCCTATCAACCCCAGAACAGAGCCCTTCGTGGTATCAAATCATTTCAGATGCCACATCTAGTTTGTTACAAAACCATTACCTACATAAATGAAGATATTTTATCACTTACTATTTATTATTTCTTGGCCTAGGTGACATCACTGACACATAGATTTGGGTCCAGTGAGTCGATAGCTTCCTTCTGAAGATACTGTAGCTGATCCTCTCCTGTGTCTTGTTATCAATGATCAGTTAATAGCATATGTGACTGCAATGTAATGTCTGAGTTTACCAAGCTCAGTGGATGAAGTTCCTGCCTCTGCGAACTGAAATACTGGTATTGGAGGGAGTGGAATCCTGGGGTGCAAATGGGTGTGATGCTTTATAAAGTTCCTGCTCACGTGGTTGGAGGAACTTTATGACTTCCAGCCAAATTGTGAGGGACACGCCCTTCACTTTATTAGGCCTAATCTTGTCACCTTCTCCAAGGCAAAACATATTTTAACGAGATAATTTAGATGCAGCAACACTGTGGAACACAATCTTTCCACCACCCATGAGTGTCAACACCACATAGAGGTAAAGTGCATTGTGAGAGCAGCAATCTGTGTTCAGTGTCATTAAAGGACACACATGCCTGTGACCCCCAACATGGAATCTGGGAAGTGAATAGCAACACTTTACAAAGTGAATACAAACTGAATAGCAACCGATGGCAATGGTCCATGTTCGACCAATCAGCACCTGAGAAAGAGGGCCTGAGACTGGCTCTTCATTCCCAGGGGCCCGTCTTGGACACTCTGAAGTACATGCTCGGGAGAACCTATGCGTTCTTATCTCAGTCTCATAGTTTGCTCATCTCTGATTCGGGATGCTTCTCTTTGGTGTCATTTTATCACTTTGTGGTGTGTCTACATATTTTCAAAACAGCAGTTCTGAGATCAAATATCATCAGGGATGACAAATATAATAAATATTTCTAGTGCTGAGTCTTTCTCATATTGTAGACATGTGAAGATGTTATTCATTCTAAAACATAAATAAAAATAAAAATCCTGAGGGCAATAGCAGCATTTTCTCAATCCCAATATTGCTCTAAGTAGGAGGATGGACAGACCTCTGGAGGTGATTTTCATCCAAAATGACTGTATGACTCAGGAAGGATTATGATGTTATGCAAAAAAGGAGGAAAAGATACTTACTTTTATTACAAAATTTTACTTTGAATAGTCCATAGTTTAGCCACGCAAGATGCATTTGGACACAAAGTCATTAAAAAGATAATACCACTGTGTGTAATCAAAACATTATTGCTAAATAAAACAATGACATTTCTTTTCTCCTATTTTTTTAAAAAAAACTGGAAAAAAAAAAGCAAATAGAAAGAGAACAAGGATCTACTTTAATGATGTACAATCTGTTAGGATGAGCAGGAATGCAAACAGACTAATATTTCAGGAGGTACAGATGAATCACCCACTTAGACGCATTGAGGAGAAAATGAAGAAGCTATGAGTGAGTTGTGGAGCAATGAAGAAGGATGGATTACACCGCAGGAAGCCATCAATATTTGTTTACTGTGTCAGAGTAAGGAATAAATCTGTGAGCTAATTTGTATTCTCGGTTAATTCCAGGGTCCCTGCCTGCGCGTTTTTGTTCTAGAATGAGCGTTGCACAGTTGTTTAATGGTGCCATCAAGAATGCAGAAAGTCACGGTCCTTGGAGATGGTAAGGCCCTCAAAGTAGGATATCAAAGCACAAATCATGAGATGCTGTTATTTCAAATATGTACTTTCTTATATTTTCCCAAACACCTCTCTCTCTCTCTCTCTCTCTCTCTCTCTCTCTCTCTCTCTCTCTCTCTCCCTCCCTCCCTCCCTCCCTCCTTCCCTCCCTCTCAAAATCCCTAGCTTGGGAATGCACACACACACACACATAATTAGACTTAACATTCTTTGCAATTTTAAAAATGATTCTGCTCATATGACAAGCTAAATGACAACTAGTTTAAATGGTTGAAGCTCTACTTTTTTTTGCAGTTGCAAGTTTCTTTAAAGTGCTATCAAGTTTACTTGCTAATGACTATCAATATAATTAAACACAGAGATTAAACAATTTTATATGTAGAAAAACCTACGCTTAAAAATTGCTATTGGGTAAGTCACAAAACCCATCTTAAAGTGGTAGTTTTTAAAAATATTTATTTTCTTTAAATGATACTTGAAATAACAGCTATTTCTTTCTGGTATCAGAAAGAACTCCTGCCCATCATTCTGTGTTCTGTAACGCCACTTTCCTCGCCTGCTTTTCTGATTCCTTCAGACAGGATCTAAATGTGCTGCCTCCTCTAACTTCAAAGGAAAATGGAATCCTTAACTCAGCTTGAAATTAGGACGGGGAAATGACAAACTGGACTTATACCTCCAAACGCTCCTTAAATAAGGTTGAAATTTGCTCCGTCCAGTGTCACAGCAGGTTCCAGATGGGAACCCATTCCAATGATCACGGTTTCCTACATGCACTCACTGCGGGTTTGAAGGTGAGACACTGCAGTCTGGTCTGTGAATTCTTCCTTTTGCAGATAAACTAATGGACAAATTGCCAGTGGTCTCAAAGCCTTCTAAAGTTAAGGAATAAATAATCTAGGGCCTGATAGAATACAAAATCAAATATTCTCCTTCCTCCCCAAATCAAATTTTCTCCCTTCCCCCGCAAAAGAAGTTTTAACCAAATCAACTACATGCTACTTCAAAATTAACAGGGTTGTATTCCTAAATCTGCAAAGGCAGTCAGCAAGAGTGTCTTGCCTAAAACATAGGAAGTGCAATGTATACTGATAACCCCACCCCACCCCCGGGATACTTTCAATGACAAGATTTCTTCCTTCCATTATGATAATTTCTATGTTCTTGGTTATTACATTAAATTCAGTAACTAAACCAGGGGTGAGAAACCTTTATTCTGCCAAGGGCCATTTGGATATTTATAACATCATTCATGAGCCATACAAAATTATCAACTGAAAAATTAGCCTGCTCTATTTGGTCAACCATTTAATTAACTCACCCCTAATGCCTTGGCAGGGCTAGACCAAATGATTTCATGAGCCTTCTCTCAGCAAGAATATTTTTATCCAGTTTGTATTAACCAACACACAGAGATTCATGGTTTTGCCTGTGTATGTATATAGTATTTATATATAATAAGGACAGGATTATGTATAGTTACATTTATAATATATCAAACATTGATTACAGTTTTAAAATATAATCAATCATATCAATATTTTTCTGCTTAATCCAAAACATTGGGTCATGTGACAAAGTCCAGATGAATGGGATATATTTTTAAATTCCCGTGGGTTTCTATAGGATTAATTCCATTTGTAGCATGAGGGAAATATAACATCAGGTAATAATGTGTATTCTCTGGGTGCTAAACATTGCTATTAAAAGATGTAGATGAAAAGGGTGTTTTCTGTTTTGTTTTTTTGAGAGGAGATAGTAAAAGGAATATTTTTTATGAATTGCACAGTTGAGCAAAGAGATAACACAATTCATTGCATAATTCCCTAAAATGTGCCAATGATCAAATAAAAGTCTCAATTGAATACGTCTAAAGGTATTCAAAGGAGAGCTCATTCAGAGTCATTCCTACAAACGCTGGGAAGGTCATGACAGTTTTGTGTCGACTTTCACTCTTGTTTATTAGGCACCTGGTTCCATAATTTCTGGCTTGCCACACGATGAAGTTAATTCCTGATTTACTTGGAAGAACAAGTTATATGCCTTTGAAAACTGCACATCTGAGGCAAATGATGAAAAATGTAATTAAAAGTGGAATAACACACTTGGCAGGAAATATTACATGTTGTAAATCTTTTGTTACAGAAGGGATCTGAACAATGTTTTTCTCTTCAGAAACGCTAATGCTGGAATTTCCCATTCTAACCACAGGGGCTTAAAGACAGGTTTAGAGCCCAGGGGTGAGGACCATCTAGCCCATGGGCCTTATAAAGCTCGTGAAATCATTTGGTCTGGCCCTGCTAAGGCATTAGGGTGAGTTCATTAAATGTTTGAGCTAATAGAGCAGGCTAATTTTTAAGTAGATAATTTTGTATGGCCCTCAATATCCAAATGGGCCTTGACAGAAAATACCTTTTGCTCCCCACACCTGGCTTAGGCGCTGTCCTTGGTCCTGGAAAAATCTGTATCTCACTTGGGAGAGCCGGTGCCTTCCTCATGAGTCTGTTCATGCAATAGCACTCAGGGCGACACAAATGCCCAATGTGCTCTGTATTTGCTTCCCTGGCTGCACAGGCACCGTTCCTTTCCAAGCCCCAGCTACGTCCTGAGCAGAAGGTGTACCAGGTGAGACCCAGAGAGTACAAAGAGGCTACTGCTTTACAGAGACACGCCACTGGCGTGTGTACAGCATCTAGTCTGTACCAGGCAGCCTGTGGCCTGAGCGTCCACAGCTTTTGCCCTAGGACCCTGACACCTGCCTGACACCCAGGAGGCATCTCAGGATGGGTGTTCATTTGTAGCTTTTGAGGGAAGCGCCTGCTGTTTTCTTAGCTCTGACTTTCCCAGTCCCACCCGGCCATGCATGCCCGCTCAGCTAGGAAAAGCATAGAGACCCACTAAGGGACTCTGACTAAGCAGTGGTCATGAAGAGAAGGGAAGGGAGAACCTGGGGGAAAGTGTTGAACTGGAAGTTACAACCTGACAGAATTGTTCTGCACACATTATTTGTACTCACACAGAATTCTAAAGCTTCTAAACAGTCAGATGGCCTTAATTAGCAAAGTCAATTTCCATCTGTGTTACTTAATGAGAGAATAGTAATACATGTTAAAGTATCTTTACTAGAATTAATTAATATTTATATGGCTTTATTACTCTCGGCATTTCAAATTCCATAAGACAAATATTCATTAAGCACCCAGGCACCATGCTAGGACCTGGAGACACCACAATGTATTTGTGGCCCAGCTAAAGAGGTAAACTAAATGTGATTCCATATGGTGTGGCGAAGGAGGGAGGAATGCAGGCTGCTACTTAAATTTTTATTATGTGGCCTTTCAGAAGAATGCAAACATGAAAAGAATGGTGTAAGCCGCAGGTACTTATCAGCCATATCCTGTTACAAATGACAGAAAACTCGTTTTACTTTCACCTCGATTCTCCCCTCAACATTTGTTTCCTCACTGCAAAGAAAATCCTAGGCACAATAGCACTTTAGTCACAAAACATTTCAATATATTTGCAGAGAATATGAGGTGTGTTTTTTTTTTATCACAATACCTATTAAGCTATCATGCTTTAAGGAGCTAATAGCATTATTTATGTACTATCAGCTACTGTCACATCAGTGATCCTACTTCCCCGACTGTCTAAAATAATATCCTGACCTAACTGGTTTGGCTCAGTGAATAGAGCGTCAGCCTGCCAACTGAAGGGTCCCTGGTTCGATTCCAGTCAAGGACATGTACCTTGGTTGCGGGCACATCCCCAGTAGGGGGTGTGCAGGAGGCAGCTGATGGATGTTTCTCTCTCATCGATGTTTCTAACTCTCTATCCCTCTACCTTCCTCTCTGTAAAAAAATCAACAAAATATATATTTTAAAAAATAATAATATCCTCATAGTTAGCTTGTTCTAGTGAGGTCAAAATAGGTTCCACACATGGCATTTATTTATTTGATGAGATCTCCTCCCAGGATTTTATATGAAAAAAACCCACAGAGTTAATGGGGAAAAATACAACAAACACCTATTTCCCAGCTAGACCAGACAGGTGCCATCTTATCTGTGTTCTCCCACAAATATATACATTTATCTCTTCCCCCGTTCAATGGCTTAATTTTTGAAGTTTTCTAATAACATGTGACCAGGTGGGAGCAGTACGAGGTTTTAGATCAGGGGTGGGGAACCTTTTTCCTGCCAAGGGCCATTTGGATATTCATCAGGCCATACAAATCATCCACTTAAAAATCAGCCTGCTGTCTTTGGTCAAATATTTAATTAACTCACCCCTAATGCCTTGGTAGGGCCAGACTAAGGTTTAGAGACAGGAGCAGGTGGGGAAGGCAGCGAGACCAGGGCAGGAAGAGCAGGAAGGTCTCTGTTTTCGTGGTAAGAAGCGTGGGACACAGAAAACAAAGTAGATCAATAAGCAAGAGAGATCATGCCTTACATCCTGACACCTTAAGGAGAAAACTTAAAAAGGGAAGTGACTGGAAGAACAGCTGGCAGGTAGCAAGATTTTCAATCTGAAATAGGGAGGCCAGGGTAGGAGGATGCTATTTGAATGGAGACCTGGTAAAAGTGGAGGAGGAAGCCCTGTGGCCACCTGGGGGACGGGAGTCTCAGAGAGGGAAGGGGAGCTAAGGCCTGGAGCTGGAATACACTGGTGACAGCAAATGGCTCACTGGAACAGCGACCTGTTCACCTTGGTCTTTGTTTCCTGGAAGCACTGACCCAGGCCTGATGGACACAGTGCCTGCCCCATCACCAGAAGACAAACTCCTGGAACAGAGACCTCATCGTCTGTTCCAGTGCCTAGGAGATGCCTGGCACATAGTAGGTTCTCAATGTGTACTGTGTGAATGAACCAAAGACAACACCTTCCCACCTCTCAAAGGGCCAAAGTTCCTCTGCTTTGGGACATGTATTTCTAAGGTGTCCCCTTTTCTTTTTTCTTTTTTCTTTAAATATTTTTATTGATTTCAGAGAGGAAGGGAGAAGGAGAGATAGAAATATCAATGATGAGAGAGAATCATTGATCGGCTGCCTCCTGCATGCCCCACACTGGGGATCGAGCCTGCAACCCGGGCATGTGCCCTGATTGGGAATAGAACCATGATCTCCTGGTTCATAGGTCGACACTCAACCACTGAGCCACAATGGCGGGGCCCCTTTTATTTTTTTCTATTACATTTTGGAAATTCTTTCCAGGGGGACTGTCATAACTCTATGTCCATGATGTTCCTATGTGTTCATCTTTTCTAGAACGTTCAAAGGCATCTTAGCAGGAAGCAGAAAGCAGGCGTAGGGGACAGCTGCCAGCCAAGGGCAGCTCCCACCCAGATGCCTGTGTGTTAATAATTTACGATGCTACCTTCATCTCTGTGACCACAGGGCGGGTGTCATCTTTAATTGCTGTGCCTTCACTTCCAGAGTGGGGCCAGAGGGCCTCGATAAAGCCTCCGTTTAGAAGCATTTCCCCACTCCTTGAACGCCATGCTCCTCTGCGGCCTCCTGCACTTTTTAAAAAAACAACCACAAAGAGGCAGTTTTGCTCTTGGCCACACTCTACCCATTGCTGAGCACTGCTCTAACTTCAAACGCATCAAAAGGTACGCTGGGCTTTTGAAGTTGGGCAGAGAATGCACATAAACAGATCCTAGGAGAATTCCATTTCTAAAAAGCCACTTGCTATTACCCAGTTTTAAATTTTCTTTTATTTCTGTTTTCCTTTTTAAAACAAATTTCCCCCCACTCAGTGTTCTCCTTCAGTTTTGCTTGTTCCTGGTTTATCACAGGGGGCTTTTGATCTTCAAGTTTTGTTCTTCTGCATTTATTCCAACCTACTTTTTGTTTTATACTCTGTTGCCAAGGCATTTCTGTTATTGTGTTCCTGATGGTTTTAAAGGCGAAACTCTCAATACTGTGTGTTTAACTGTTCAATCTTCATTTAGACTTTGGATATCAGCCTTACCCAAGGCGTGATAGGATGCAACAGGGAATCATGCATCTGATTTAACATTTTTAATAAAAAGTGAAAGTTAAAAGTAGTTTTCCAAGAGGGGAGAGCAGCAAAGAAAAGAGCAACCCATGAGATTCCTACGTGAGGGTGAAACAGGCGGAAACTCGGGAATGAAAAGGCAGACACTGAGCAGGTCTCCAATACCACGTTAGGTGCCTGCACACGGACAGGGAGCAGCAGCCAGCACAGCACACTGGGCCTTCACAACACACACTAGGGCTGCCACCCGGAAGCTATCCAACACTTCGATACAAGGAAACAGCCAACTGGACAATTAGAGTTCACCATCTTTTACAAATAGTTATTTAGTTTGGAGTTTGGTCAATAGATGTTTAGTAAACACTAGAGGCCCGGTGCACGATTCCTCAGCCTGGCCTGTGCCCTCTCGTAATCCGGGACCCCTGGCCTGGCCTGCCGGGATGGGGCCGAAACCGGCAGTCCGACATCCCCTGAGGGATGTAGTAGTGCATGAAGCTGCAGGCGGCCAGGAAGGAGCCCAAGACGGGGCCGGGTGCTCCAGCTCACCCCGGTCTCGCTGCACCTTACCGCCACCACTGCTCGGTAGCGCAGTAGTGTAGGCAGGAGAGGCTCGTGCTGCCGCAGCTGCACTTGCCAGGTGTGAGTCCGGTGTCTGCTCACATAGGTCAGCTGAGCAGTGCTCCCACTGTGGGAGCGCACTGACCACCAGGGGGCAACTCCTGGGTTGAGCATCTGACCCCTTGTGGTCAGTGCACGTCATAGTGACTGGTCAAATGGTCAACCAATCGCTTGGGATTTTATAAATAGAGATTATCTGTCTAAAAAAAATGTTTTTCCTTCCAAAACATTATCTCAGAGAATACTGTTAACAATAATTTTTAAGACATGGAGATGACTTCCATTTTACATAAGAGGAACTGAAGCTCAGGTATTTTAAATATATTTTTACTGATTTCAGAGAGGGAGAGGGAGAGAGAGAATCATTGATCAGCTGCCTCTTGCACGCCCCCTAATGGGGATTGAGCCTGCAACCCTGGCATGTGCCCTGACCAGGAATCAAACCATGATCTCCTGGTTCATAGGCCAATGCTCAACCACTGAGCCATGCTGGCCAGGCCAAAGCTCAGGAATTTAAAAAGCCGGCAAACATTACACAGCTAGTTCCTGCTCCACTTGGCATCTTACTTGCGGATTACCTGATTCTAAATCCAGTGCTCTTTCCATCCCGCCCGCTTTCTTTGTCAGACACAGAGTGGCCAGAATAAGCCAGAAAGCCTGCATATCTATTGAGAGCTTCATGGAAACACTCTTGTAGACAAGAGTCAGGATAAGCACTGTCCAAGAACCAGATAAGGAAAGTCGACAAAACAATTTCTGATTTCAGAATGAAAAGTGTGTCTCAAAACAGAATTTATAAATGCCACACACATTTCTTATCTCCCCAGTTCTGTTTGACTGTAAGACAACAGTTAGAGTCAGCAGTAAATGAGGGTACACCCTTTTATGCAATAAGATCATATATGATATATAGATAATATATGCCATGTACATATATAATATATATTTAGACACACAGTAAATACATATACATATACACATATATGTGTGTGTGTATATATATATATACAGTAATATATATATACACACTACATATATGCAGCTATGGGTACCACTTTTTATTATATTTTTAAAAATATTTATTGCTGAAAGTATGGGCACCTTTTTAAAAAGATTTTGCTGCTCAAACTCTTATCTTTCAAATGTTTCATCTGGAGCAGAGGTGAGAATAGAGCAGGAAACAGTGGCTAGCAAAGTCCTTTTCTTTCTATCCCATTTGTAAGTTGCATTTTGTTTACTTTCACTAAGGAATTCTATCGCATAATAGAATGATAAATGTATATTAGATATAAATCATGGACATATGTACCTCTTTAACACTGTTTTACATGAGGTCCTTGGAGTAAATACATTTAAACTTTATTTTACTCACACATCCGAATTTAGATTAAGCCAGTGCAATCAAGTGTGAATATTTTCTTGACTAAACAGCAGCCCTGTGGTCTGGTGTTTATTCCATAATCCTGCATTCTTCCCCTCCCTCCCTCTTAGCTTTCAGAGGGTCATTAGGAGCCAGAGAGAGAAGAAAACATGTTCTCTTGTGCCCTGTTTTTCTTTCCGTGCATTTGTGGATGAAGAGGGAGGGAAGACATCTTCTTGCTGTCAAAATTTCACACATCCATAATGCATTTATTCTAAAAGTATATTCTTCCTAACGTCACACATCCATAATGTGTTTACTCTAAAAGTGTTTTCTTCCTAACAGAGCTCACTCCCCTCACTGTCCTAGCCATAAGGGTTCTGACCTGTAGTCAGTGTGTTCATCTACAAGGCAGTGACTACAGAGAGAGAATGCTCCCGAATCCGGTCCTGGCTCGCGCAGCTCCTCTCTTCTGAGCACTTGTGTGTGTCCTCAGTGACTTCCTGCACAACAGTGAAAGTTGTAGTAGATTCTAAATAACTGTGGGCGTAACTGAAGATAAGCATCATTGGGACCATTAGTGGGAAGCTAGGACATAGAAAGAGAATATAAGAGTGAATGAGAACATACATCTCAGAGTCAGACTCTGGTCTGGATCCCGGTTCCCTCACTTCCTAGCTCGGGAGCTCCCTGTGCCTTGGTTTCATCCGCTAGGAAATGGGCGTGTGATGGTACCTACCCTGTTGGGCCCATTCAGGGATTAAATGAGCAAATCTGAGTACATGCAAAACACAAGGAGAACCTGGTGTAAAAATGCTCAATGGCAATAATGATAACAAAATTATTTTGTTAATGTTTTATTTAATTGATATACAGATGATTGGCCTTGTATTTCTGCCTTCTTGGGTATTTGTTACCTTTTAGCAAGTGCACGGATTTTGAAGGCTTGCTAGAGTTACTCATATATTCTGTTGCTGTCTGAATCTTACAGGGGTGGCCTTGATCTCACTAATAAATGAAGCTCAGCTCAAGTCAGGGTGGGTGCTTACCAGGGTAATTATGCAACATGACTGAGTTCATCTTTGACCTAAGAGGACAAAATGTTGGTATTTGTTTATCACCAACACAGTATCATGCCACAACTCGAATTTTAAAATGCCAATTGATGGTAATTATTCTTTGAAACTGTCACTATATTTAGTTTCTTTCTGTGCCACTCACGTTGCCAACCAGGGGCAACTGGACCCTCCTGGTATAAGTGGGAGAGGCAGCTACGTTTTCACGATGAAAAAGTGGGGGACTTCCCATCAGAGGCAGCTCCTCAGGGCTCTGTATGTACAGCTTACCGACACCTTGTGGTCCGAATTGTTAGTGAGTGGATAGAGGAGGCGCTAGTCCCCTGTGCTCTTTGGAGGGAAGCCCTGCCCGTCCCCCTGGTGATGAGCCCGGGCACTGGCATCGAGAAGCCAGCACCCACTTCTGTGCTGAACCACGTGCCTCCATTTACTTAATCCCCACATGGCTCCCGAAATCCACTGAACGTATATTCACGACTACAAGGAAAACATTAATAAAGAAGTAAATTGGAGGCTGGTGGATTCAGCCGGGTGAACCTCCTTTTTTTTAAAAAAAAAATATTTTTTTATTGATTTCAGAGAAGAAGGGAGAGGGAGAGAGAGATAGAAACATCAATGATGAGAGAGAATCATTGATTGGCTGCCTCCTGCATGTCCCCTACTGGGGATTGAGCCTGCAACTAGACATGTACCCTGACCGGGAATGGACCATGACCTCCTGGTTCATAGGTAGACACTCAACCAATGAGCCATGTCAGCTGGGCTGATCTGGGGACGTTTCCATGCCCTCATTCTCCCCCCCACCCCACCCCCTCGCATGGCCGCATGAATACTGAGGGAAGCCAAGGCCTGAGGGGGCGGGTCCACTTGCAGAATCAGGACTGCAAGGCTCTCCGTGGCCCCAAGGAAGCATCATAATCTCCAGAAACACCGTGGTCGGAGATGAATAATAAGGATGTAAATGATTTACTCGTGAAAACAGCCATCCTTCAAGGGGAGGTGCAGTTACTCCATTATTTCTGCCAAGTGAGTGATTTGGAGAAATGCTGATGTCAGTGCTTATGGCTCCTTGGGAACCAGGCAGGCCGGTTAAAATGAAAACAAAACAAATAATCAAGCAGCACAACCGTGTGGGTTACTGAGGGCTTTTTGTTTGCTTGCACGCTGATTTACATGCCTGGGCAAAATGGAACAGGCGAGAGCGCGGTCCCATTAGAACGGAGCCCTCCTGCAAATGCACACGATGATCATTTATAGCGATGCGATGTCCAACACACATTCCTTGAAAGGAAATTAAGCCTCGTTGGGCTCATTCTCAGGACCACATTTTACGGAAGGAAGGGAATTCTCCTGTCAGACTGTGAAGCCTGCATTCCAAGGGCAGAAGTAAATATTTAATGAGTTCCAACCGCGTGAGGCCTATGTTAAGCATTCTGAACAAGAAAGAGGAAAAGGAGAAGAAAGACATGGTCTGACGCTCATGCGGAAGAGTTACAGATGGGAACCAGGACTGGAGGTCTCAGGGAGGACAGAGACCTGGGGGCTGGGCACGGCCTGTCACCTCCATAATATAGGCCAGTTCCTGACACCCGTGAGTTTCACTTTCCGGTCTGTAAAGTAGGAACAGTGCAGCCCACGGGCAGGATTCAAATAAACACACATAGTTATCTGCACGATGCCATCAGCCAAAAAATGCACCTGTGTCAGTCTCTACATTTAGAGACCCCTTGTGTCATAGCTGAGCTCTCGAGAATGTAAGTAAATGCTGAGCTGCTGAGATCCAGGAACGCCCGAAGGCAGTGGCTCCAACAGGAGAAGGTGTGTTTCTCCACAGTTGGGCGTGGTCTCAGGCAGGTGGCCGAAGTCACGGGCTTCAGAATATCACCCAGGGACCTGGACAAGGGCTCAGGTCAAGTTCTCCTTGTTCCCAATTTCAGCCACCTCTCATGGGAGAAATACGTAAGTTCAGGGCACATATTTTTATGAAAAAAGGCCTTTTTGTGTCTGCGCACCAACACTTTTCCCCTCGCTATAGAATAGCTAGGACCTAATATTGCATGTGCCCATAATTATCATTCCGCAGGCATTTTTAGAAGAAATATTAAAATACGAATTTGATTTCAGAATACTCCTCATGTGTTTCCAATAAGGAATAAAGATAATGAACACCATCAACATTCAGGGAATTAAGAAATATTTAATTGAAAGGGCCATTCATCACCAAAAATTCAGTTTTTAAGGTCAAAGATGAATGGCAAAGTTTTCTAAAAGAAGAGAAGAAACTGTGGAGATCTCAGCTAGTTCACAGGGCAGGAGCTGATCCACAAAGCCAGTGAATCATTGCTGTTCAAGGAGACAGAGTCTAGACCAGATGGACCAAAGGGGAGAACTTCCGTAGGAAAATTACACATGTGCACATTTGGATGAGATTCTAGAAGGTCCTTTTCATCAAGCTAAGAAATTGGAAAACTTCATTCAGATGAAGATTTGTTGGGAAGCAGAGATGGAGGAGGAGGAACATGGGTGGGGTTGTTTGGCTCTTTCTTGGCTTTCAGGGCCAATGTAGGTGATAGGGGTAGAGAAAGAAGACACAGCTTAGGAGGAATCATCAGAGAGATGTCACATCAGTGTGGTGTCTGCCTGGATGCATCTGTAATACCACTGACATGTGGAGGGGCGCCCAGGAGAGAGGTCAGAGGAAGGTCATGAGTCATCTTCACAGAGGCTCCATCCCTAGAAATGCAAGGGATCTTCAAAGGAGAAAAGAGAGGATGGATGAGCTAGAGGACTAGCTGCAAGAGGTGCAAAGACCTAGATCAAGGATGTTAGAGACAGAACAAAATGAACAACCTCACGTAAGAGGTGGGTTCTGGACAGGTCTCCCTCAGATCCCCCTAAAGAAAGGGGACCAGCCGTGGGAATTGCACTCAGCTGGGAGAATGAGGAGGTATAGCTTTAAGAAAGTATTTCATACTAGATATTCTCCCATTGATTTTAGAGAGAGTGGAAGGGAGGAAGGGCCAGAGGGAGGGAGGGGAATTATCTTTATTCCTTATTGGAAAGAGAGAAACATCGATGTGAGAGAGACACATGGACTGGTTGCCTCCCGCATGTGCCCTGACCTGGTCTGGGGATCGAACCTACAACCCAGGTACATGCCCTTGATCAGGAATCAAATCCATCACCACTCAGGTGTGTGGGCTGATGCTCTAACCACTGAGAAACACCGGCCAGGGCTATCAACTGACCTTTCTGATGCTCAAATAACGTTTGCATGTGTTCTCTTGGGTGCCCTGTGCCCCTCTGTAAAGTTGTCAGGTCACTCGAGGAAATCGAGGCTCAGAAAGTCAGCATCTTCCCTGAACCCCTGAGCTCACGGGAATGTAAACATGGACCCCAGAAGAGGATTGACAAGCTGGGGATGTCCAGGTCAACCTCCTGAAGGTGACGGGGCTAGGAAGTGGCAGGAACAGGGCCACAGGAAACCTGTCTCTAACTAAGCAGGCGTTCTTTTCGTTTCGCCCTGGCACCAGAGAGAAGGGGAGTTAAATGAGGCCCCACACAGGCCGGAGGGTAGATGGCTAAAGATCGTGGCTGATGTACTGACACATTGCCGAAACTTCCAAGAGAAAGCCAGATTTTTAATGTCAAGGTTGTGAAGGTCCTGCCCCCGACTCCTGAGTGTGCTTGCGCTGAGGTTCACTTCCATGTGAGGATAGTGCATTATAGGCATGGAGGCAAATACAATACCAAAGACACACACTTTTTCCGAAATCATTTTCTCTCGATAACTTTGGCCATTTAAATGCAACAGACAAACATTCAAATAGTCTTTGTTCAAATCAAAACACATGCAAGAAGTCTAGGGGATGGAGCTCCCAGTGGATGCAGCAACATGGTCTCTAGAGCCTAGGATATCCTGGAGAGAGTGCATCGGAGCTTGATTATCTCTAAATGCATTTCCTGTCCATCTCAAAACATCTGAGCAGCAGATTATATAATGCATTTGGGGGCGGGGGGGGCTTTAAACAGTCAGCTCCAATTAGATCAAGACAATCAAAGAATACTGTGCAGTGAACAGGAAGGCATTGAAAAATATGTTTCTTAAATTGAAGAGGGTTTTTAACCAAAGTTCCTTCCCTTCCCCCACCCCCTCCCTCTCTCTCAATTTACAAACTCAGACTGCCTTAAAAAAGAAGGAAGGCTATATTATATAACAGGAAATGGAAAGGTTGGGAAAGTCTTGGGTTGGTTATTTCTATGACTAATGCTGCTTTCTTTCTAAATACTCTGCCATAGCAACTCTTGGCTTCATTCTGAGGCTTGTGTCTTTGGATTGTAGGGTGGCTGCCCGTAGCTAGTGGAGGAGTATGCTCCCTTGTTTATACCCATTGGGAGTCAGAAAGACCTTACAGAGAATAACTTGAGTGAACCCTTCCTGATTTTCCTAAGGTTGATGTGAACAGGGTATATTAATGTATTACATATTATGCGTACCTTTGGAAATTAGGTCTTCTGTTGCCCACCATGGCAGAGAAGCGCTGGCTACAAGTGAGGACGTTAACTGAACCAAATGAGGGGCATGCTTGCAGAAGGACAGGAGGCACATGCTGAGTCAGCCATCAGTCAGAGCCACTGGACACAGCTTGTATCCTCCTCCGACTCAAAATTCCACTCAGGACACTCCCTTCTTTATTTATTTTTAAATCTGGGAACGTTGATCTGGATTTGCCACTAGCACATTTAAAGATTGGTGCTTGATATAATTTATCTCAATTCACCCAGCTGGTCTCCGTAACAACCCCTGGACATTATTTATCTTGGTTTGAGTCCCATTTCCTCAGCTTCGTCCTCAAACACGACTCTTCCGCATTCACTTCTCATGTATTAAGCAAAGACGTATGGCGCTGTTTGGTTTAGTTCTTTCCAATTCAATTGAACAGGGTTTGCCTCAGGCCATCCTTCTTCATCGAGCCACTGTGTCGTCTCTGATGTCTTCCCTCTCCCAGTGTCCATTAGCGATGATCAGATAATGGGGTTCCATTCCTTCGATCACACGTGCATTCAGAAGCCATCTGATATCATTTGCTCGCATCCTCTTTGGGTTCATTCACAGATAATTCATCTTGATTTCTGTCCTCTCGCTGAGAAATTATGGACTTACTGCCACATGCGAGCCTTTTCCGAAGGACACTATGTCTAATCAAGAAGGTTGGTATTTATCCACAAACACTCTTGAGACATCTCAGCCTCAATGGAGCCAGCAATGCATTTTCATCACATCCGAAATTTCTACAAAACTACCTTAATGTTGAAAAGTGGAAATGAAAGGAAGTGAACAAGGACATCCTTGGGGTAGATTACTTAAACAGTATTTTAAAAATATTTATTCTGGATAATTCTCTACCTGATTGCAACAATATTTGCAGAATCTGCTTCTTAATCCTCTACCTCCAAAAGGAATACAGGATTGAATATTTTATGAGGTTGTGCAAATTGCTTATATCTCAGTGGTGGCTTCTGTCTTCAATTCAAAGCACCCACAATTGCAAGGTGAAGATTTGCCCTCCACACAAGCACTGAAACTTGCCTGCCCACAAGGTTGTCTACAAAATATTCTTTCCATTTTCAGGTAAAGTTTAATGTGGGAAGGTGCACAGGAAGAGTGGGTAAAAATATTATTACAAGATGAAA
Organism: Cnephaeus nilssonii; assembly: GCF_951640355.1. Lineage (NCBI taxonomy): Eukaryota > Metazoa > Chordata > Mammalia > Chiroptera > Vespertilionidae > Cnephaeus > Cnephaeus nilssonii. Next base: position 4,418,574 of record NC_137088.1, on the reverse strand, counting down.
AATTTTGTTCACTTAATAGCTAGTGTGCATAGTTTCTTGTTAACTTATCCCCGAACCAGTCCCACCTCTAGCTCAGACTCTGTTTGGTACTATTTCAAAGGGTTTATGCGTCTCTGACAAAAAGAAACCGCTGGCTTAAAGCCTTCTCTCTCCTGGTATTCTACTTAAAATTTAGGTAAGTAATTAAATCACTTTTATAGCTGGGTGTTATCCAACAGTAACCTCCAATGAGAACTTCTTAGAACACTGCTGCACAGTTTGCCAAGCAACCTAGGTTTTGGAAATCGATAGCCATTCATATCGACCCTAAGACTGGGTCTTCAGATTGTGTAAGCCACTTGGTTTTAGATGTAAGAATTTTGCGATTCTACATCAGACTATCATTGATGCCATTAAGACCTGCCTCCCTCAGTGATATAATGACATGCTGTGGTGCTCACCTGTCTCAACAGGGGACAGAGGTTTCTGTGGCACCAAAGCTGCCCTCCTGGCCCCCATCCGAGTTAGACAGCGGGCGTAACCCTGAGGTGGTCAAACCTCTCCTGGTTCACAGAATTCTTTGAGAACCCTCTTGATTCCATGATCCTGGGGAGCTCATCATGAGCATGGAATATATCCCTCTCACTGACAAAGGAATGCATTGGTACAAGGAACACCAAAATAGACATGTTTCAAAAATGCAACTGCAAAAGATCTTGTACATTCTCCTCCCTGTGCTATTTCTCATGCTTCTCCATAACACTATCTGCCCCAGTGTGCCCTTTAAAATAAAAGAAGAAGGAGGGAAAAAACACAAGAGAAAGACTTCTGGTACTTTTAGGAATGGATCATTTCTTTAACAATCCACAGTCTACCATGCTGCTCACCAGTGATGCTGTCAGGATTTCAGAGTGCCCTGCCTTTCAAGGAGGGCTGCTGTCTTGCTCCAATTTGAACCTATCTCCGCATGGTATTTGTTCTCCATGCTCCTGGGGGTGGGAGAAATATTCACAGAGAATACAGCATGAAGGTGACTCCCACAGGCGTGCCCTTGAGAGTTTCCCATCGAAGGCCGGGTGCATTTTCACATTGTCTAGTATTCAGGAACCCTGGTTAATTGTGTGTCCTAAACCAGGAGCCTGGGCCTATTCAGGAAGGAGACTAAAAGGTGGAGGGAGCATGGGAGAAAGAACTCTTCAGCTGCAGAATCAAAGGGCTGGACAGAAAGACAAATAAGGGCTCACTAGTGAGCACGTTCCCATGGACAGAAGTTGGTTGAATTTAAAGAGGTGCCTTTAATTTTCAGATTATGACTTGACTTTTTTTTTTTAATGGGCAAAACTATAACAACAGTTTTGTTTTTACAAACAAACCCTGTCTTCTTCAGTTTGGGCTGTTCTAGCAGAATGCCACAGGCTAGTTGACTTTTAAATGACATTTATTTCTCACGGTTCTGGGGCTGGGAAGTCCAAGGTCAGGTTGCAGGCAGACTGATGTCCGTGGGTAAAAGGCCTGCTTCCTGTCCTCATGTGGAGGAGGAGTGAGGGGCTCTGGGGGCATTAATAGCCCATCTATGAGGCTCCACCCTCATGACTTACCACCTCCAAATGCCACCACATGGGGATTCAACTTTGAGGTATAAAGTTTAGGGGATACAACATTCAGTCTGTAGTAGACCCATTTTATTTATTTATTTATTTATTTATTTATTTATTTATTTATTTATACTTTTGTTGATTTCAGAGAGAAAGGAAGAGGGAGAGATAGAAACATCAATGATGAGAGAGAAAATCATTGATTGGCTGCCTCCTACATGCCCCCTACTGGGGATTGAGACCACAATCTGGGTATTTGTCCTGATCAGGAATCAAATCATGACCTCCTGGTTCATAGGCTGATGCTCAAACACTAAGCCACGCCAGCAGGTCTCAAGGAAGTCTTTATCTTTTTTGTTTTTCCATCAAGTTTTCTAAAGTCATCATCTCTGAGAACAGAAAACCATGCATGCCTCCACTGGAACAGGAGTGAGGAAATTATGTCCTGCGGGTCACATCTTATCAGCCACCTGTCTGTTTACTGCCTCTGAGCAAAGGGTAGTATTTACATTTTTTATTATTACATTTAATGGTCATAGCCTGGCCGGTGTGGCTCACTTACATATATTGTCTGTTACAATGCTGCCTAACTACTTCTCTATCAAAAATGGTATTAGAGAAATTATTTTATTAGGAACTATTTGAATTGGATGACCTGGAAAATATTTTTCAACTCTGATTTAATGACACAGAAGAAATAGCTGGCTTGACAAATTCTTTTCTTTTTTTCTTTCTTTCTTTTTTCTCTCATTCTCAGAATGAGCTCTTTGACTATTTGCTTTTGTAAACAGGCTCAGTTTCATAAACATGAGCATCGGCCCCTGGTGACTTGGGTAAGTGCTAACATTTTAATTTGTATAATGACACACATTATAATTTTTCCTATCATGGGATGACTCAAGTGGAGAATTGATATAATCAAATAACTTAGACCGCAGTTCCATTTTCTGTATTAATATGTGTGTTTGCAAAAACCACCAAGAGTATACTAGTAGACAGCTCTGCCTCAAGTAGCCTCTACGATGTGATAGGTGCTTGCAAACTTAAGGAGCAGAGAGGGAAGAGAGGGTTTCCAGCACCTAAAATATTATAAGTGAATACCATCATCTTCATCATTAATCATCATCTGTTATGTTGTATTTGCTCTCCATCTGGTTGGGTATCAGGTGTGATGTCAAATCGCTTCAGTACGTTAATTTCCAACCACTGACTACTGGTGGACGGCAGATTAGGTTACTGTGACTATTTATTAACTGTTAATTGTTTGACAAATCATTATTGACTACCGTTCACAGAATGGCAGATGGCCAATAGGATGTTAAGTGGAACTTGCTGTACTGTTGTGATCTCTTGACAGATCATACATTTAATAAATTAAAAAAGGAGCATTCTTCCTTTAAGGAGATGAATGATACGTGTTATAAGATCCAGGTACAAACAGCTTCAGAATGAAAATGAAGCCTCATTTAAACTGAAGTAGTGAAGACCAAATCAACTGTCAAGGCTCCCACCATGAAGGGTGTTTTCAGGATCTTTTGCGCCTCTCTGATACTGAGTGTGTTGGGCGGGTGTCCCAGTAATCCATATTATAACAGTAGGAGAGTGAACCTGGGAAAGCATCCAGTTACGGAGAGCATCCCTGGTACAAATGCTTTGCGAATGAAATCATAAAAATGAGATACATGTGAGTTCATGTTCTCCAGGGCTGATACCCACATGAAATTTCAATAGTGCCCAAGCATGAGAACATAAGTAACAGAACAAGTTTACTTTCACCTTTAAAATTTCAAAAACATAGTTTAAGCCTCAAAAATTTACATTATATCTTCCAGCAATCTTGACCAATATTGTGTAGGAAATTCAGAACAATTCCCACTTTCCCTCGGCTCAGCTCATAGCTGTGTTGGTCACCAGTGCCTTCCTGCGCTAATCTGAGCGGTGCACGCTGATGTGACAAGGAAACCTAAAGTTTCACTGACTGAACACATCTGAAGCTTGTTCCTCGCTTGACTGATGGGCTGGTGCAGGTGGTCCTACTGAGAATGTGGTTTCAGACCAGGTAGATTTCAGAACTCAGATATTGTCAACCTCTGGACTCTCTCATTCTCTTGCATTCTCAAGTCTACCTTGCTCAGGTAGAATAAGGGGGAAAGGGCAGTGAGGAGGCATTCACACCTTTTAACCTTGCTACAAAGGACATGACATGTCACTTTTACTCAGATTCCATTGTCAAGAACTAGTCATGTGACTCTACTTCAGTGCAAAGGATGCTGGGACATGTAGTTCTGTCTGTGCAGCCAGCTGGGGCAATGCCTTGTTCTGTGGAGGAGCAGCAGGCAGCACGCTTTCTGGTAGGTGGGAAAAGGTCTCTGCCACACTGTCTCATGGAAGGGGCTACTTGTATATTTGTGGAATAAATGAACAAGAAGGGCATCTTTTTAGACTACCCGCTGGGAGGAAGAATCATCACCAAGATGACGGATCATCCCTGAGAATCAGGGCTCACCTGGCTTTTTGGAAGAAAGGAATTATGCCCGTGACTGTTTTACATGGTGCTCAAGTTCAGCATGTTTTCCAAGTTCAAGTACGGTTATCTAAGGCTCGAACCAGCATCGGCACAGAATGACAACACACACTAGCTCTAGGAAAAAGGAAACTGAGGATAATTTTATAATGATTCCTGTCTGACTATAACATTGGAAATAAAAAACAAACACGTGCTTACCAATGCAGCCTCTATAACATTAATATATTTAGAATTCTAAAGACTGATATTTCCTAGTGTCTAAGAAAATAGTTTCCAGACACATAAGCCTTCACAGATATTTTTACTCTTCAACTCATTCATACTATGTGAAATAATTCAAGATAAATGGCTTTCTTGCTCTAATAGGATGGTGACAGAGTGGGATGGGGGATGGGCATCTGTAGGTTCAGTCAGTTACTGCTGGCTTGGTCTCCCAGTGTGTCTCTATCAATATATACCTTGGCATGACTCAACTTAATTTGCTTAAAAACAAAAACAAAACGCATTGGAGACATGGAATTAAATTATTTTCTCTGGTATTTTTTTGGTTATCTTCACTGAGATGACCAAATGGGTTAAACTATAAATATTCCCCCCTTTTCTCTACAGTCTCCCCATCAAAATATGCTGGTCATAAAACCCCTGATTTGGATAAATGAATTGTGTCATATTATTCTACATATAGAGAGAACATTATGTAATTTTAATAGAAAAAATCACTTCAAAGATATATAGTAAAATATAATGTATTGATCTGTCTTACCCTCAAAGCATACATGCTAATTCTGAAAAATAATATAGTTAGAAAATCTTGTAATGTGCATATTGGAGAAAATAATTCATTTCTGTGGGCGTTTCAGCATCTGTTTACTACTGCACCAAAAAACCTTTCTCTGAGCTTAAAAAATGCAAGGAGAGACTGTTGATAGAATCTCAAGATATATCAGCACCAGGCACTATTTTAAAGTAGTGTAGTATATCTCCGACACCTGAGATTAACAGGTACATAAAAGAAAGTACAGCCCAGCCGGCGTGGCTCAGTGGTTGAGCCTCCACCTATGAACCAGGTGGTCATGGTATGATTCCTGGTCAGGGCACATGCCCAGGTTGTGGGCTCAATCCCAAGCTGGGGACATGCAGAAGGCAGCCGATCAATTATTCTCTCTCATCATTGATGTTTCTATCTCCTTCTCCCTCTCCCTGCCTTTCTCTAAAAACAATAAAACTACATTAAAAATAAAAAGAATCATGAATTAAAGCATAAGTGGCCCAGTATTAGGCATAGTCAGTGTTCAAAAGGGCTTAAATGAATGAAATGTGACAGGGAAAAACCACTCCTTTCTTTCACTTAGATTAGTATTGAATAATACATGTTTCCTGAAAATAATATAAAATGGCAAATTATAGACACTGGCTGACTGCGGGCACTAACTTAACCTTCCTACCAATGCTCACCTTGTATATCCTAGTATCACAGGAACTAGTTCAGCAAAATACCTTTCAAAGCCTCAGAACCATCAGAGGGCCAGAGCAGAGCTTTGATGGGGTTTCCAATTACATCAAAATGTGCAACTGCCCACAGCTCAGTCTCTTCCAGGTCTTCATGCCAGGGGCGCGGCTTCCTTGCCAGGTTAACCTCTCATAGCTCATGCTGGCAGCTTTCTTTATTGTGTCTCTTCACAAGCATGTTTTATGGTCAAAGTCTTATTTGCTCAATGAGACATAAGAACCAGTTCTTTCAAGAAAAAAGCAAATTAAGAAGTTATTCAAGCGTGGATCGCCTTGCGACAAGCCCCCCTGCCCCCAGATCCATCTGCGCTGGTGGCCGGGCTTTTATTTCACAAACCACTGAGCCTTCCCAGCCACATGCTGTTAGATAATTAGGGGCTGTATTGTGCGGATGGAAACCCAGGCCTGGAGGAACACTGAAAGACACAGATGCAGACAGCCAGCTGTTGTTTTCCTGCCCTGGACCAGTGCACGTGCTCGGTGATGCCATCCCAGTTCGCTTGGAGCCCAGCCTTTTCCTGGCAGAGTGTGATGGCAAACGGCAGCCTGCGCCCTCCTGGCTGCATCGCCACAGCAGCCGCTGACATGTGGGTGGGCTTTCCGGTGTCCCGTTACGTTCTGTCTTACTGAGTTCTCACAATGCGACTGTGAAGTCCAAAAGGTGGCCTCACTTTAAAGGTGAAACAGATGTTGAGGGACTTGTCCGAGGCTCTGCGTTGGAGCTGAGCTCTCTGGCTTCTATGTGGTCCTTCCTTGCTGTCCTCACCATCTTTGCTTACTTTGAAAACTCCAGCTAGGTCCTTCTTATGCTCTTACTGGAGCTGTGCTTGGGTTTCTAGTTTGGCCTATAGAATAAACCCGGCCGGCACTTATCCTCCAAACACGACTGACTGAGACCATTGGTCCCATAACCCGCTGACCACTGGGTCAGGCAAGTTAATTGGCTCGTTCCGACAGGAGCAGAAGGATCCCATGGCTTCATCCCTGAGAGACGCTTCACAACAGGGCAACGTGGCTATTTTAGGGATTTCTCCCTGGGCGACTGCCTGCTCACCACAGTCCAGCAGCTTCAGGTTTGGACACTATTCAAGACTGAGCTGTACCTGGTGAAAGCACGTCTGGAAACTGTAAAAACGACCCATCTTGTAGTTCTGTTCCTCCGTAGGAAAGTGTCTCAGTGTTATTCATCTTCGTGTTGTTTGGAAGCCAAGCCTGCTGTCTTGGAGACCTGGGGAGAGAAAATAAGTACGTATGTGTCCCTAAACCCAGGCCTTCCCTCAAAGACTGTCTGCACGGTTGGTGGCATTTATTCAACATTTTTGTTTCTTTAGTTTGGAATACAAGTCTGTTTTTTATTTTCTTTATTGATTAAGGTATTACATATGTGTCCTTATCCCATTACCTCTCCACCCCCCTGCTCATGCCCTCACCCCCCTAGTGTCTGTGTCCATTGGTTATGCTTATATGCACGCATACAAATCCTTTGGTTGATCTCTCCCCCTTCCTCCCACCCTCCCCTACCTTCCCTTTGAGGTTTGATGACAAGTTGTTGTTGTTTTTCCTCCTGGAAACAATTGTATCTGCTGTAAAGGCGATCATCATGCCCCAGGAAGAGCCCACTACTGGCTTCTGTTATAATTCATGTTATTCTGAAGCTTTTGGTAAAACGTGTCAATAGAAGCATTATGAGTTTTTCAAAATCTCACTAACATATTTAGAATGCTTAATTGAAGCTTAACCTTTATTTTGTTCAATATATGTTGTCTCTAGCTAATAGTTTGGGGAGGGGAAGTCCCCTAGGTGAGGGTCTTTTATTTAGCTGTTTGTTTTCCTTTAAGGCTGGAAAAATCAAGGTTCTGAAATGAATTGATATTAACAGGAAACCAACAGGGTAAAGAATAATTTTGATGATTTTTTTTCTTTTGGCAGTGCAATTATATCCAGTACACTTGATGAAATAAACAAATAGTTCACACAAAGCCATTAATTTCCTTCTTTCTATCTACACAATTTTAATTAGAAACATTTGATTAGACTTGGCTAAATTCCTCAAGAAGATTGCAGAGTGCACATTTAAGCTACTTGTATATAAGGAAATGTATTTTTCATCAATTACTAAGTACAATAAATAGCTGCCACTATTGTAGGTATTTCATGGAGAAAACTCTTGTCAAAATTATCTTTTATCACAAAATTTATTGGAAACAAAGTTCTCTCAGGGTTTATTACTTATTAAGCCTTTGCTGTTTTAATTGTTATAATAAATAAGAAGCCTTTTTAATGTATTCACTGCATTTTATATGATGTCATATTTTTATGGCAAGCAATAAATGTGTTTGATGTTCCCGATACCAGTTCACCACTGAGATTTTTTAACTTTTATTATCTTGAGCATTTCTGCCATGAATTAAAATGACATGCAAATCTGGAGGCTCAGCTAGTTGAAGCAAAATGGCTAAATTGTTGAATTCATAAACCTTTTATCTTTGGGGCACACTGTTCATTTTCCAATAAAGGGGATAGAACTCAACCAATTGTTTTAAGTATTTCTGTTACTCCACCATTCATGTGTAAAAAGATATGCAAATGTAATAGTTTCTCAACTTAATGTTTAAAATAATGAGCAATATTTCCATCAGTTACTTGAATTAATCTTTATTTGAAGAAATTGTACCATGCTCCCTAGCTAAAGAAACATTATGTTACCTAATTGTTCCTAATAGTTGAGGTTCCTATATGACTCACAAAATACTTACTAACAAATTTTCAAATATGGTTATAACCATATTTAAAATATGAAATTTAAAATCTCATCTTTAATAACCACACATCAACATGGAGTTCTTATCCTCAAGTCTTGGAAAAGACACTTGGATTTAACCAGAAAAGACATTTGGGAATTTGGAGGGTGAAGCTATCTAACATTTGAATCCCTGCAATTTCATTTTATTTTTTTAAATAAATTATTATTTATTTGAACAAATTCCAATTTTAAAATCAATTTTTCTAAACTTACAAAATATCCACATATTTTTTAAAAATATAAACACTGCAGAAATATCCTATATAATAAAAGCCTAATATGCTAAGTGTCTGGTCATCTGTTCAACCAATCAAAGCATAATATGCTAATAATATGCTAATGCTGCTCAACCGCTCACTATGATGTGCATTGACCACCAGGGGGCAGACAGTTGACAGGCTGACCAGTCACTATGACATGCACTGACCACTAGGGGGCAGACGCTCCACCTGGTAGGTTAGCTTGCTGCTGGGGTCCAGCCGATTGGACTGAGACGGGCCAGACCCGCCCCAGAGCCCTCCCGCAGTCCCGCCCTGGATGGCCAACTTCCTAGGAAGGGCATCCCTCCCTGGCCCCAATCATGCACCGGTGAGATCCCTCAGCCTGGCCTGTGCCTTCTTGCAATCCAGGACCCCTCAGGGGATGTCAGAGAGCCAGTTTTAGCCCGATCCTGCAGGCCAGGCCGAGGGACCCCACTGGTGCACAAATTCGTGCACCAGGCTTCTATACAGCAAATAAAATTCCCTGCAATTCCAAATGATTCCCCCAAAATACAAAACTTTAGTTTGATGCCTATTCCTACAGATTTTTATTGCATGTATAATTTATTTTTAAATAAAAAGTGTCCTAGATATCAGCTACTCTAAAGATGAAGAAACTCAGCTATCCCAGCTGGTATAGCTCAGTAGCTGAACGTCGACCCATGAACCAAGAGATCAAGGTTCAAGTCCCGGTCAGGGCACATGACTGGGTTGTGGACTTGATCCCCAGTAGGGGGCATGCAGGAGGCAGCAGATTGATGTTCTCATCAATATTTCTATCTCTCTTTCCTTCTCCCTTCCTCTCTCTAAAATTAATAAAATAAAATATTTTTAAAAAAGAAACTCAGCTATGTTCTCTCATTCTGACCCTTAAGTTTATCCCTGCAGACACAGAGAAGAAGAAACTCCAAATCTATGAAACATGTCTTGAGTTGCGTGGGGCCTGGAAGAACCCAGCCTTACTCTCTGTGTGCCTGTTGAATCTGCCTTAGCTCACTGACTGCACTGTGTCGGGCTGATTGTGTTGTAAACACACTAGACTGTGTTGGCCTTCTGGATGCCCCTAATTTGTAATTACCACTGTCATACACATTGAATATCTATCTACAATGACTGTCTTCTGGATACCCCCAATGTGTAATTACTGCTATCAAACACACTTAATGACTATCTACAATGTGCCAAGGGTTTTGTAGGGGGTTCTACATTTCACCTTAAAATATTCTGTTACTCTGAGGAATCAGAGGCACAGATTAAGTAATTTGACAATGCTATACACCTAATTAGAGGCTGAGCCAGGATTTGAAAAGTAGCCATCATCCATTCTTGCCAGTCCGTATTCCTTGGGGTCCTGTTCTATGTTGATCATATAAAATAAACCCTTTCCACAACAGTTGAGCTCCGCCAAACTTACTTACTAGGAAAATGAACATGTGGGCATACTCATTATCCTACCCACCTCCTGTTTAAAGCACATGACTCCACTTCATGCCCAGAAACATCATTTACTTAAATCTCAAAACTTCAAAGACACTTGCTAATGATTGCTCCCCATTAACTCAGTAAATGTTAATAATAGTGATTTACTAAGTGTTTTCCATGAATTTTGCACAGGATCACAATAGATCTATTTGATACAGAAGTTATTCTGCAGAGAAGATACCATATATGAAAATATTCACTGGGAATCTCTAAGATAGGATTCAAATATACTGATTTTTCTTTTAGTTTTTGTAACACTTTATTTTATAACCCCTTTCCTTTACATAAAATTTCTAGGTACTGCAGTGATGAGAGAAACATTTGGAAAAAGTGTTGTTCACTCGATTATCACTAATGGACACAAATTTAGAGTTAGAATAACTTAACAGACTCAAATCACTGCTTCACCATTTTTATATATTTTAACTTAGTTTCAGTTTTAGCATATGGAAAGTGAGAATAGTAATATATATTCCATAAAATTTTATAAAGGTTCAAATAGGTGACATTTATGTGGCAGATGTACAGAGTAGAACAAATTACTTGGCACATTTTCCCTTAAAAGGTGGAATCTCTTGGGTCAGGGCTAGTCTGTAGATATATTATCAATAAGGTGTGGTAGAAATGATAACACTTCTTCTGATAAAGTTGGCAGCTTTGACTTGGAATTGTGAAATCTTCATCCTGTTTAAAGCACTGTGACACCAGATGCCTTTGGCGGCTGGGGCCCTGGGAACAGGTTCAGGACAAGACCAGTGAGGACAAGATAAAGGGCCGCCCCAGGAAGTGAACAGGCCATCTTGGAACTGCATACCCCAGACCTAACCACCTGAAATGAAGGTCTATGGTTGAAAACTGAACCACATGGAGAAATCATGTCAACAGGAATGGTGAAGTATGAACATCCAAATACCCTCTCATCCATAAAAGCAATGGGACCAGCAGAAACTGTCAGAATCTTCTCCAAAAAGTAGTTGAAGGCTGGCAGGAATCTGAGGAGCATTCTCTCAAGAAAACGGGCGTTTCTTAGTTCCAACAGTGAGCGGCACAGCATCTTCGCTTGTCCTACTCTCTTCTCCCTCACTGGTGCCTTTGAAAATGTGCAGCATTACAATTACTGTAGTCAGGAAAAACAGCGCCACAGGACACAATGTAGAGTGCCAACATATGAATAAGCGGTCTCCCGGGAGGTGATGAGAGAAAGAATGAGACAGAAAGACTATATGAAGAAATAATATCTAAAATTTTCCAAATTGATGACAAAGGTTAATCTACCAAACCAGGATATCTTTGAACTCCAAATAAGATAAACTTAATGAGATGCGCACCTATCACATCATAATTAAATGGTTAAAAGCTGGATAGAGAAACCTTGAAAAGAGTGAGAGAAGAAACAAGACGAATGACTGATTTCTCCTCAGAAACCACAGCGGCCAGAAGACAGTGGGATGACATACTCAAGTGCCGAGGAAAAAGACTGTGAGCAAAATATTTGTATCTGTCAAAAAAAAAAAAAAAGTCCTTCAAAAATGAAGGAGAAGTTAGGGCACTCTCAAACTAAAAAACAGAGATGATTTGTTGGTGACAGACATAGCCTACAACAAATAATAAATGGAACCCTTCAGGCTGGAGTGAAAAGACCTATAACAGTAACCTGAATCCATGTGAAAAATATAAAGAGAAATAGAAAAAGTCGCTATATGGATGAATAGAAAGGGTTATAAATTAAGATGCTAATTTTAATTCTCAGGGTAATCACTAAAACTGTAACTCAAATAAATAAAAAAGATAGTAAAAGAATAACAATATTTAAATAAACATAAAATATCTACTTAATACAAAGACAAAGTCATGGAAAATAAAGAGGAAACAAAGACATAGGGCAAAAAATAAATAAATGAGAAAATGGCAGACGTAAATCCTACCTTTTCGATTGTAACATTAAACTTAAGTGAATTAAACACTCCAATCCAAAGTAGAATGAAAAGATCCAACTATATACTGTCTGTAAGATACATAGTTCGAATTCAAAGATACAAATAAGTTGGAAGTGAAAAGGTGGGAAATTTTATGTCATGCAAGTGATACACAAAATAGAGCTGGAGTAGTTATATTAATGTCAAATAAAACATTAACTTTTGGCATAACTGGGTTGCAAGTCACTTGGCTGGACTGACCAAATCAAGTTCATGGTAGAGTCCTAACCTAATAATACCATGGGATCAGAGATAGCTACCTGGAAGAGCATGGAAAACATCACTGACAGAATGAGTTTATGTTATTTAATCTTGTGCACTGGACAAGTAAAAAAATATAAATATTTAAAATAAAAACACTAGTACATGTTTATTTTGTGGGGTCATTTTCCTTTGTTTTTGCACCTACCTGAGATTATCAGAGAGTGGAAACAAGATGAAATGCATGTCAGTAAGTAAACTAACATTTCTAGAAAACTAACATTGATTGCTGCTTCCAGCTTATAAGTATTGAAGACCTATCATCGTCTTGCTCTGCACAAGGCACAGACTTTCCAATCAGAACCAGAGGCGTGCAGAAGGTCACGCGCGAAGTGGGTGCTCAATTCCAGCCACACAGGCATCCCTGAGTCCTGCCACACGTCTTCATTCACCATGGACGTTAAGTGCCACATTTTAGGCAAATAAAAATTGTTAAAATTTGACAGCTGGCAAATTATACTAACATCTGGTAACTAATCATTCTTGGCAGTTCAATAATACACTTCTCATTGCGTGGCTATTAATATTATAAAGAGCAAAATCCAAACATTTTAGCACTTGACTGACACATTCCTTGAAGGGATAGAAAAGATGCACTGTTCATCTCAATGTGTAAGAAATGTCACTTTTCACATCTGAGATTTGAAGTAGATTGGAACAGAATAATTATAAACATGATGGCATCACGCAGTGCCACAAGCTAAAAAGAGAAGTGAAAATTTCTGAATTTGGAACGACATGATAATATATTTACAGTATGTGGGGAGAATGGATAAAATCATGAAGATAGATTGCAGTCAATAATAATAACAATAAATGACATTATATTCTTAACCATCCCTCACCTGGTATGGTACCACTTTATTGGTTAAGTTGGCTAATAATTACAGAGTGAAGTTCCAACTGTCACCTTAACAACAAGCAGGATGCGGAATTGAGCTAGTAGTTAATTCATAGCTGATTCAAACGCCTGGTGTTATTTATGCTCAAGGAAGTTTTTAAAGGGGGAAGAGAATTTTACTTTCTTTTTTTATTTCTAGAGTGATGGTTAAAGCCACTTTCATCTGTAAGTCACTTTTACTTATTAGTGTAATCAGAGAGTATGAACAGATAACAATAAATGTCTACCCAAAATAATAAACTGTGTCCATAAAGAGAAGGGCTGAACAGGGATTGGAGAGCCATCTGGATTGGTTCTGGCGTGGGGTTGTGCAAATCTCTGTTCCTGTGTGGGCACTGTTTCCATACTGTCATCTCTAACTCTGAACACCCGTCTGTTCCTCACCTTATAGATTTCAGAGTATTTAGTCAACCACGAACTCATCCACTTAACTGGCCAAGTGATAAAATAAGTATATGTAGAACTTTACTCCTTCATGTTTGCATAGGTGTGCCTGTGTCAATCAAGATCATATAATTAAGCACAATTTTTGGCATCTTTGTGTTTTAATATAAGTGAATGTTTTAAGAACAAAAATACACTTCTGAAGGTAGTGCAGATTAACAGTTTTCTATCTTGACAATACCAGGTATAGAATAACATTTTAGATAGACATGGAAATGCTATCTAAAAAATACTTTGTACATAGATATATTTCAGGAAGCTCATGTGATTTGTGTCATGCTTGTATGTTAGACTGTGGAGTGGAATATTCTAAAAGTCATTGATGGCCCTAACCAGTTTGGCTCAGTGGATAGAGCATCAGCCTGTGGACTGAAAGGTCCCGGGTTCGGTTCTGGTCAAGAGCACATGCCCAGGTTGCAGGCTCAATTCCTAGTAGGGGGCATGCAGGAGGCAGCCAATCAATGATCTCTTTCATCATTGATGTTTCTCTCTCTCTCTCTCTTCCTCTCTCTCCCTTTCTGAAATCAATAAAAATATATTTAAAAAAAATAAAAAAGTAAAGTCATTGACAGCTGAGAACTCATTGGCTTTCCCACGTGCATAAATGATTTATGGCTGGCTTTGCGTTTCTGTAACACCTGAGACTCGGTTCAACCTCAAAAGCGTGAAGTGTCATTTGAAGTATACGATGGACTCTTGATGGAATTCTCTAGGCCTTATCTTTTAAGTGTTTCAGAGATTCATATTTTAAACTTGGTAAGAACATCAGAGTAACCTTCATGCATTTTCATTGTCTACAAGCTGAAATCAAATGACGTGATTTTTATTTTACAAAGAATTTATGTTCCAAATCGTGGTGCTTTATTACAACAGATACTTATGTCCTATATAAAATGTATTGAAAATATTGTATTTTCACTTTTGCAATGCTAGCAAAAACTGTTCATTGGAGAGAAAATGCCATTTTATTAGTGGTAGTTTTCATTGTTTATACTTCTAATTTTTTTTCTTTTTGAAAAATTTAAGATCTGCAGAAGTCAGGAAAAAAGGACAAAGACTCTGTGTGTTGGACTGGATTGGGCCACAGAGGTAGCAATGACAGAGAAGTCCAAGAAATGCTTCGTGGAACATGCACTGTGGGAAGAAAAATATGGTGAGGGGAGGGAGAGAGAGAGGGAGGGAGGGAGTGGGGAGAGAGAGAGAGAGCGAGAGAGCGAGAGAGCGAGAGAGCGAGAGAGAGAGAGAGAGAGAGAGAGAGAGAGAGAGAGAGAGAGATTGGGGATAAAATGGTAAGAGAAGAACGTGTTTCCAGGAGAGGGCTGTGTGCTGTGGCAGATGCTGCTGCCGGGTTGATGAGGGGATGGAAGAGGATGGAGAGTGGACTTGGTCACAGCTGCCAGGACCAGCTCACTCTTGTGGTGAGAGTGACCTTGTGGTCAGAGTGAACTTCTCATTGAGAAGAGAATGCAAAACATTTGAAAGAGCTTTACTGACTACAGTCCTTCAGCAACTAGAACAGGAAAAGTGTAGTCAAGGGTCTCTTTTTTCCTTTTAGAAATAACAAAATATTTATGGGAAGTCAGCAAGATGTTTGTACAAGACTGAATCGTGGAGAACCGTAGCCCTTTCCATCCCCCTGCCTCCCTCCGCAGGCAGCAATGAGAAAGCGGCCGGCCTATTCATGCCCATGCCTCCCGTGCACCACACCCACCTCCTGAGTCCAGTCCGTGCTCGGGGACCTGCTGCTCCTTAGCCCTTACTAAATGTTCAATAAGAATTTCCTTTAAGAAACAAAACATTGCCTAACTCTTGCACTCTCACTCTGCCCCTTATTCTGTAAAGTTTCACACAGACATTTTTTACTGCATGACCGGCTTCACTCCCTCGTATGCAAAAACAAGGGGTCTTGTCTAGAAGATGTGGAACCCTTTCTATGTTTATGAATTATACTGGAATTGCAATAAATTATTCCCAATGTTTCCTATTAGCATTGATAGCATGAAGCTTAGAAAGTTAACCTATCAGGAATTGTAATAAACTAGAGACCTGGTACATGAAATTCGTGCATGGGCAGGGTCCCTAAGCCTGGCCAGCGATCAGGGCCCATCAGAGCCTTCCAGCTGCCAGCCATGGCCTTCCTTCCCCAGCTGCTGGCTGCCAGCTGGGGTCTTGGGGCCTTCCTTTCCTGGCTACAGGCTGCCAGCCAGGACCTTCCTTCGTTCCGCACCACCCCCTGGTGGCAAGCACATGTCATAGCAAGTGATCAAACTCCTGGTCTCCCGGTTGAACTCCCAAAGGGACAGACACATTGCATATTTGCCTTTTATAATATAGAAGATTATTCATGGCTTTTACTATAGCATCCATAGCATGAAGCTTAGAGGGTTAATATCTTGGGAATTGTTATATCACACAATGTGTAGGGAGTGGCTATAGGGTTAAGCCTCGGACTGACCTGTTGGCAAAGCCACAAGTAAGTCCCAGCTTAGAGGGTACAAGCTGCTTAGCATAATTAAGCTTGACCTTATGACGATCTTATCTGGGTAGTTAATGGGCTGTGGGAGGTGTAGCAAGTGCTGCCAAAACAAGTGAAACTCACAAGAACATTGTAACTATGGTGACCACTACCTTGTTTACCTCTGGCTATAAAATAAAGGCCCAGCTTGCTGTCTGGATCTTTCTCTGTGGCCTTAGCCAGGCACAGGAGATCCACCTAGACCCAGCTTATTCTCTTTGTCTGTATTTTCTTCAATCCTTCGCTGCCCTCCCTCAGGCTCGCCGAACCCTTGGCTGTGCTGGCACGGCACAACAATGCATTATCATCTCATAGTGAGGCCTGATGAACCACAGGTCTTCACGCTGTCACAGAGGGCCTGTGAACACACCTCAGCAGTACAACAAGTTCTCTTCTCTGCGATATTGGCCTCCACGTTCCATTTACAGAACAAGGAAGAACAAAGCATAAGCTAGTTGTGGTGGTTAAATTTGGACAAACCTGAGTTGGAATTCCTGCTCTGCTGCTTATGAGCTGTGTGCCCTGGCAAAACCATGGATCCCTCCTATCTACCCAATGGCTGCGGGGTTGAACAGAGAAAATCCATGTCAAGTGCCTTGTGCCTGATGTATATTACTGAGTGTTCAACATGTAGTAAACAGTGTTATTATTTGGGTTGCTATGGCTAAGTTTTTAGTTATGATGCATTGAGATGCCCATGGCATAAACAGATGAATATGCTTATCTCATGGGGATATGATTTTTAAATTTTGAAGTGTTAGGAAAATGCACATAAATTTGAAGAGAAATCCTACTTAGAACAGAGAAGACTTTATTCTCTTTAGATCATTGTGGTCTGTTTAATCTAAAGCCTCAAGGTTGGTAGGGATTCTTTTGTCCTTCAGATTATCCCCCCTCCAACCCCATTTCTGTCTCACTGTTACTCTCAGAGTGTCTGACAGTAGAAAACGCTGCCTCTCGTTGGACTTTGCCCTCCCAGCTACTGCTGATGGACTCTAGTTCTAGAGCATGACAGCCGTCAGCAGTGAATTTATCCTGATAAACCCCTGGTTATGATTTCAGTTTTGAAAACCGCTGTTATCTCTCTCCTCCCTCTGTGTTTTCTCTTCTTTGTAGAACATGGTTTCTGCTTTCACGTGGTTTATAGTTAATTCAGCATCTCAGTGCCTCTCCGCTGAGCGCATGCAAGTTTCCACAGAAGCAGACACCACACCTGAGCAGCTCATGGCAGAGAACTCCAGCCCCAGCCTCCTCTCCTTCCTCTTCCTCCTCTTCCTCAGCACAGCTTACCCACAACCACACTGTGCCAGTGGCCAATGAAAAGGATTATCCGTTGAAGGTATCCTCCACTCAAATCTTATTCCCACCACAAACTCAGTAGTCCAATTGTTGATCTCATGCCCCAAACTTTGTAGTTATCTATCATATGTTTCATTCCACCTTTTGGTCAATTGAAATGTTTCCCTAGTATTTTCTTCTTTCATCTGCTCTGCCAGAATAAATCAGTAAATCTGTAAGTGACATTACAATCTAAACTTCCATCCTCCTTGAAACCTGTTAAATCTTTTGTAATCAGAAAAGCAGGTATTTAAAAGGTGGGAGGAAAAGGAATGGGACTAGAATTGGTCAGAGAATAAGGTGATGCCCAAAAGAAGGAGTGAGAACGGAAGGTGTGTGCTGGAAATAGTTTTTAATTATTTATTTTGATCATACTGAGTTACTTTTTGTGACTCCTACAAAGACTGATATAAGTGAATCATAACTTGCACAATTATCCTGTACTATTCCATTTACTTTTAGAAAGTCATTTTAAAAACATTTTCAAATGGTTTTTCAGGTCAACAGGGCCCATACGTCCTGGGATATGTTTTATCTAGGTTACAGGTCCATGAACTTGTAGCAGGAAACAGGGACATCAGTGTTTCAGAGGAGCCATGGGTCATTTAGTCTGTCCTTTACCCTCAAACACAAGTGCAGCTCAACATGTACAGCACGTTACAACACGCTAAATTCAGTGTATGTTACATCTTGGTCTTCTGGTTTTGAAATGCAACAGCATTTCAATACATTTGCAAATAAAGTGCACCCCTTTAATGTAAAATTGCTTCATAAATGGATGTTTGACTAAATGCCTTCTTAGTGACTTATACTCAACAGTGAGTTCCATCAGCTGTAAAAGACGAGAGTAAATACAAAATTGCAGAAGCAAAGCCATTTTCCTTTTATACGATGCTTAAGTGTGAACATTACTATCCTCAAACAGACTTCCCACAGGGAGCCTCGCTCGTGCATTGGCACATGCGCGATGTGAGGGGGCACAGTGAGCTGGCGTTAGTCACAAGGGCCGGTTTATCGAACACCAATCCATTCGCCCCCCTCACTAGGCCTGTGGTTACAGCAGCGGTATCCCCGCTTATCCCCATAGACACACACAGCGATGTGCGCATACAGTGATGAAAATATGCAGTCATGAAGCTTCATGTATAATAGGTAGGTTACGTGCTTCCAGCTATGCTGGTTCTTACACGAAAAGACGATGAGCAACTGCGTTCCCGAAAAGAGGTCCTGCCCGCACTCACACCTTCTGCTACTGCTTTTCCCGTCAAGGTGTCCATGGAAGAGGCCTGGGCAAGTCCCTTCACACCTGGAATCTCAGCCCCTGGACCAGAGGGTGGCTCTGAGGGTCCCTCCTCTCAGGTCACTGTGGGAGGGAGCAGAGCCAGCGCCCAGGCCCAGCAGCTGGGACACAGGGGAAGGTGCTCGGGTGTTACCAGAGTGACAGAAACAAGACATGACGGCTCCTGGCCACTCTCAGTGACACCTGTTCCTGAGGACGAGCACTGATGGAGTCAATAAAGAGATGGAACCTCTGGCCCGGCCTGAGCCACGGGAAGCACTGGCCTCGCCATGTTAAGGGCATTTGGAAGAACATCAGCCAGGCCACCGAAGAGAAGGGGCCTGGGGCGGGATGGGACCGAGAAAAGAAACTGCTTTAGTTGTGACAGGAGCAGCAGGTATGGAGGAAGAAAATCGAATTATTCCTAACACAAGCAAGACAGAGTGGGAATAAATGAGCCATAGGGAAATGAGAGGCACTTAGAGAAAACTGCTCACAGCCCTCAGAGCCGTGGGCACCAGCCTGATGCCACACAGAGGCAGTGCATCCGCAATCAGTCTCCTCTGTTCATTTTACTGCAAGCCAATGGTGAATGCTCCGTCAAGTTTCTTGGGATAAAAATCAAACATTTCTATTCACCATCTTCCAGGCTGTATGAAGGAATAATCTGGGTGATCAGAAATTAAGAAAATGGGGCAGGCCCTAGCTGGTTTTGCTCAGTGGGTACAGCATCTGCCTGTGGACTGAAGGGTCCCGGTTTGACTCCAGTAAAGAGCATGTACCTCAGTTGCAGGCTGGATCCTCAGTCCTGGTTGAGGCGTGTGTGACAGACAACCAATTGATGTGTCTCTCTTACATCGATGTTTCTCTCTGTGTGTGTCTCTTTCCCTTCCTTCTACTCTCTCTAAAAATCAATGGGAAATATCCTTGGATGAGGATTAACAATAACAACAAAAAATGCAGCAGCATGCCAGACCTTCCAAATGTTCACGACGTGTTAGATCTTCTCAGCTACCATGGTTTTTGAGAAGTTCAGCTTTAAAAAATATATATTTTTTATTGATTTCACAGAGGAAGAGAGAGGGATAGAAACATCAATGATGAGAGAGAATCACTGGTCGCTTGCCTCCTATAGGCCCCCTACTGGGGATTGAGCCCGCATATACCCTGACCAAGAATCCAACCGCGACCTCCTGGTTCATAGGTCGATGCTCAACCACTCAGTGAACCACACTGAGCCTGGACACAGCATAGAGCCTCTGAAGGAGCTCATGGGATTTATCAGAGCTTGTAGGTCATCGGATTACAGACCATGTGCAAACAACTGGGCTGTAAGCCAGGTGGCACTACTGCTGTGTGGAAACAGGAAGTAGGATGAGGGGCACAGAGAGTACAGTGGTAGAGTTCCTGTTCTCAAAATCAGAATGCTCACACCTGAGGGAACCTGAATGAACAGAAGGACAAGCCAGGGGCTTTGTGGAGAAGCACAATGAAATCCAAGGGGGTGATGACATCAAAGTTTTGAGTGTCCTGGTACAGCAAGGAGGCCAGAAGGTCTAGAGCAGAGTGGGGACAGGGAAGTGCGACGGAGCAGGGGTGAAGGCTAGATCACAAAGGACCTGTAGTTCATGGTGAGGGAGCTGGAGTTTTGAGTGAAGCCACCACAGGGTTTTGGACAGAACATCAGTGTGATCTGATCACATCGGGACGCCTCCTGCCAGCATGAAGAGAATAAAGAGCAGGGGAACCCAGACAGAAGCAGGGAGACCCATTAGGAGGCATCCCAATGGCAGGAGGTGACCATGGCTTCTTAGCCAAGATGTTAACAGTGGGATTGGTTATAGGTGGGTGGATCTGGTATGTATTTTAAAGCAGGAGTGGGGAACATTTTTTCTGCCAAGGGCCATTTAGATATTCTTAACATCATTTGCGGGCCATACAAAATTATCCACTTAAAAATTAGCCTGCTCCATTTGGTCCAAGATTTAATTAACTCACCCCAAAGCCTTGGCAGGGCCACACCAAATTATTTTGCGGGCATTGTATGGCCCGAGGGCCAGATGTTTCCCACCCCTGATTTAAATGAAGATCAATGGTGTGGTTTTATTGTTGCTGTTTGAGAGGAGGGGCTAAGGTGTGAGAGAGAAATCGGCAATTAAAGATATCTCCAAATATTATTTTCCTTGAGCAGGTGGAGACCAGGCTTACCACTTCTTGAATTTGCAAGTGCTTTGTAGTCAAGGAGCAGATTTAAGGAGGGGTGGGTGGGGAGAGAACACCGTGCCTCTGGCTCAATCTCAGACTTTTCCTGCAATCACTCTTGACTCATTTTGCTCCAACAAAATTATCTTTCTTGCTGCTCCCTGACTGTAATGAGCTTTTATCCTCCTTGGAGCCTTTACATTTGTCGAGTTTGGGGAAAACGATGCTCAGAACAGCTATTAGACATCCATGTGGAGATGCTGCAGGGCATTTGGATCTAGTGGATGGGTTCAGGAAAGAGGTCTGGACAGCAGACACACATTCAGGAGGACAGAGATGAGGAGGATGAGACCCCAGAGGAGCACTCTACTACATAAGGTCGGGAAAGATCAGGGACTAGGAAGCCAGCAGGTTGTCTAGAGGGAAGGGCTGATAAGCAGTGTCCAATCCTTCTGACAGGCCTCGAAGAGGAGGACGAGAATCAGCCTTGCATTTGACGGGTGCTTTACTCTCCTGGTGTGTTCTTTTTTCTCAAAAATATATTTTTATTGATTTCAGAGAGGACGAGAGAGAGAGAGAGAGAAAGAGAGAGAGAGAGAGAGAGAGAGAGAGAGAGAGAGAGAGAGAAAGAGATCAAAGATGAGAATCATTGATCAGC
This sequence comes from Cnephaeus nilssonii, assembly GCF_951640355.1. Classification (NCBI taxonomy): domain Eukaryota; kingdom Metazoa; phylum Chordata; class Mammalia; order Chiroptera; family Vespertilionidae; genus Cnephaeus; species Cnephaeus nilssonii. Next base: position 4,396,845 of record NC_137088.1, on the reverse strand, counting down.
TACCTCCTACATGCCCCCTACTGGGATCAAGCCCGCACGCAACCTGAGCATGTATCCTGCCCAGGAAGCAAACCATGACCTCATGGTTTATAGGTCGATGCTCAACCACTGAGCCACGCCGGCTAGGCCCCTGATGTGTTCTTTACCCAGGTGCAACCCCACCTCGTTTTCTAAGATGCAGGCAAAGCATCAAGTCTTCCCTTTATTTATAATCTTTGTTTCGCTTCTCAACCTCAAAATAAGAGATTAGAATTCAGAAAAGAATGACTTGGATATGTTTTTCCTTAAAAAAAAAAAAAGCATATTACCACTAGGACATAATAAATGTCTGTATATTTTAGGGAATCAGCAAACAAAATTTTAAATAAAAATGAGAAACAAAGGAGGAAGGGTAGGAAAGAAGGAGCTTTCTAGAATGAAATGTTTTTCTAGATCCTCTTCCTTTGCTAAGATATTGCTAGGTGACGAATGAATTTCAAGTAAGACATTGATTCCCAATGATGGCTTATTGTATTACATTTTTCTGCCCAAGGAAACATGGATTTTAGTGGGGAATTCCTGGAGATAAGAATTTTTAACATAAAGGACTAAGTTCATGATTTTGCAGCATTTTAATAAGCTAGAAAGACCTCCCTTTTACCTCATACCCTTCATGAAGGTGACCACTCGGTTTCTATACGCAGAGTATGGGCGCTTCCTGCACAACTATGACGCTGTGGGATTCCTCAGCCCCTCTCTGATAGCTGTCTGCCTCAGCTGTAAGGCAGCTGAAAATGGTACTAGAGTGAGAAGGTGGTGTGTTGTTAGGACACTGAACGTGAGGGTTAAACAAGCCACGTGTAGCTCTTCACTGTTTTTATAAAGATCAAAAGAAATGGAAGTATCCCAACTTTTGAAATCCAGTTCAAGATGACCCATGCTGCCCTAAAATAAATCAGCTGAATCTCACTTTATGTGTCCAGGGAGTATTTTAAAAATTAAATTAGATGTCAGTGTCACCAACAGCTTCATTCCTTTTCAGAAAGGGGGGACACTAGACTCAAAATGATATTTGTCACCATACCAAGTTTCTTATCATCACAGAACCTCTAACATGAAAAACACGGTGTGTTTTTTTAGATATTTTCACATTTGCAGTATAAAGTAATCACCAGCACAACTTACAAAGGGTTATCGTTGCCCCAACTAAATGTTAAATTGATCTGTGTACATGACAGTCTCCTATAACGCATGCTTCCACCCAGATCGTCGAAGGAAAGGAAAGCAGATGACACCTCCATCGGTAGAGTGAATACTGACCAGTGGAGGTTAAGCTGTGGCACTTATTATTGCACTAGAGGCCCGACACACGAAATTCGTGCACGAGTAGGCCTTCCTTCCCCCAGCTGCCGGCACCAGCTTCCCTCTGGCGTCTGGACCCAGGCTTCCCTCGCAGCCCTGGCTTCCTCTGGAAGGATGTCCGGTCTAATTAGCATATTACGTTTTTATTATTATAGATGAATATAAATAACCCAAGTAGGACACAGGCAGAGAGGTGACGAAAGGTATGATATTTTGAAGGTGATGTAGAGCACAGGAAATGGGCTCTGATGTGGGAGAGTGATGAGAAAGAAGTGAAGGGGCGACTAGACAGGTAGGCTGAGGCCACTGTGAGAGGGACCTGCACACTCTCCAAGGGTGTGGACGTGATTCCACAGCCAGGATGCAGGCGGGGCTCACCTCATCCACCAGCTCTGGCTGGTAGGGACCTCCTGATGGTCTCTGTAGAATACCCAGCACACCATATAGGCTCATGGGTAAAAACTAGTTATTAATTAGCAAAACTGTTGGTCAATGACTTTATACCTGCTTGCATTTACTGAACTCACCCTATGTACTAGTTACAGTGGCCTTTGAGGCCTCCCTCCCTTCTTCCCTCCCTCTCTCCCTTCCTTCCTTCAATGTTTTTATTAATCTCAGAGAGGAAGGGAGAGAGAGAGAGAGAGAGAAACATCAAAGATGAGAGAGAATTATTGATTGGCTGCCTCCTGCTCACCCCCTACTGGGGATGGAGCCACAACCTGGGCATGTGCCCTAACCAAAAATTGAACCATGATCTGGTTCATAGGTCAACGCTCAACCACTGAGCAACACTGGCCTGGCCCTCATAGCCCCAGCTTCATCCGGAAGGTCGTCGGAAGGTCGTCCAGAAGGACGTCCGGAAGGTCGTTAGGCTATCTGGTCTAATTAGCATATTACACTTTTATTTTTATAGATAAGAGAACAACCATTCTCATTTATTGAGTAATTATTATGTTTCAGGCACTGGACTGTATCGTATATTTATTCAACCCCAATAAAATTTCTAAAAGGTAGTTTTCCTTCCCATTTTGCAGAAGAGGAAGCAAAGATGGAGAGATGAAAGAGCTCCCGCTGGGGTGGGTCAGGTATGGTTACGTGTTGGTGGGGCCATCAATCCAACCTGGGAGCCTTTCTGCCCATCAGCACTCTGTCTTCACCCCAGTGGACTTGAATCGAGGTGCTGCCTTTGTTCAGTTGGTTTAGACTCTGGGTTAGAATTCACCAGGAGGGTCTTGGAGCTGCTCTCCTTACCCTGGGAAACACTACTTTCCGATCTCATTACTCTCCTGCCACAGATGGCTAAAAAATGGCATTCAGGGGCCTTGAGTTCTTGTGCAAATCTTACCAATGTCACCAAGGGGATCCTTACTGAACTTAACCTGATGCAAATGATCTCTGCTTCCTTTTATCACATGGGTTCTTGGGCATGAGTACTGAATTTTCTAGCACACCTACTTCTGAAGTTGTTTTCTAAGGTGTGGATCCAGACTGAGAAAATCATAATTGCTGCTTCACTGTCAGTCATTTCTTTATCTTCCTGCAGGTGATCCCGGAGAACCTTCCGGAGGAATGAACCTGGCCATTTCCACACCTGCATGATAATCACTTTCACTATTTCCAATAGGATACAGGGAAGCTATTTATGGGTCTCAAGAAGTTAAACATTTAAAAGGAACAGACTGCTATATTTATCATCCTTTACAGGAAATGCAAAGCTCTTCACAATGCACAACCAACAGATAGGCTCAAAAAAGACATTGCAAATTTAATAAGCTGCACTGTCTCTTCCTGATTTCTATTTACTATGTGTACATATGGGATTTGGGCGGCTTCTCTTTTTATATTTTGTAACAGGAATTTCAAGAGAAGGAATGAATAAAAAGCAGTGTGAGCTCTGCGTCTCGAGAAATTATATTTTTCATTAATTTTTCAGCCTTTCGTAGCACTTAAGTATCAAAGCTCCTCTGGGTGATTTGGAGAATTACTGCATTTGTAGGTGAGTCAGGGAATCTTGCTGCATTGATTGTACACAGTGAAACAACAGTCATACTTCCAATATGTAAATATATATATATTAGTGACCCGGTGCACAGATTAGTGCACATTGGAAGGAAATTAATTAGAAGGTGGCCGGCGGGGTGGGACTGGGCAAGACGGGCCAGACACGCCCGGGAGCCAACCTCCGCGGTCCCTCCCTGGCAAAGTGAGCGGGGGGTCCCTCTGGCAGGAGGGGTCCCTTGGACTGGCCTGTGGGGATTGGACACAAACTGGCTCTCCAACATCCCCCAAGTGGTCCCGAAGCGCGAGAGGGCACTCTGCAAAGTTGCTGTCGTACAGGGTGTGGAACACAAACGCAAGTGTGCAGTAAACCAGATTTGGGGCCAATGGTGCCCCAGCAACAACATAACCCACAGCCGAAGGTGGAATCACATGGCCCCGCGAGGAATCGGGCTCCTTCCTCTTGGTTTCAGGGTGCGTCACCCGAGTCCCCTGCTGCCAAGTCACTACAGCTCGGCATCTCCTGCGTTGAGCGTCTGCCCCCTGGTGGTCAGTGTGCGTCATAGCGAACGGTCAATCGGTTAGCAATTTAACCTTTTATATAGAGAGAGGTGTGTGTATATGTGTGTGTGTGTGTGTGTATTCATACATATGCCTATATGCACCTTCATTTATGTGCCTCTATATCCGTGGCTATAGTTATGTATATAGCTGCACACCTGCTCCCAAGGGCTGCACAAAAACCAGCTCACCTCCACACAAACCTACGAATTCTGATTCAGTCTCATTCAAATGGGTCAGTCTTGTGCTTCTAGAACTCCATGATTTTCAGTCCCCTTTGGATCTAGGGAAGTTTAATGAATTTCCAGACATAAATTTGAAAACAGTATGTCAGTAAACAATTGATACCAAGGCATATTCCTTTTGTAAGTACCCCAGCACACAGCAATTCATTTCTTGTTTAATGTTTCTTTGTGCAAATTCTGACAGTTTGACCACAAGATCCCAAAATCTATACAACTTAAACTCTTTGTCTTTTTAAATATATTTTTATTGATTTCAGAGAAGATGGGAGAGGGAGAGAGATTGAAATATTAATGATGAGAGAGAAACATTGATTAGCTGCCTTCCTGCACGCCCCCTACTGGGGATTGACCCGCATGGCCAGGAATCAAACTGTGACCTCTTGGATCATAGGTCAATGATCAACCTCTGAGCCACACCAGTCCGGCTTTGTCTTCTTATCCTGCATTTCTCATTATTTATGCATAAAACCTGGATAGATACCACTGATAAAACATCTTCTTTAAATTCATTTTCTTAGCTTTTTTATTATGAATACTCAACATTATTAATTTTAGTTGACTATTTAAATAGCATTTTAAGAAATAATGTCATAATAAAAAAATCAGTTGTCATTTAAAATTTTCCTAAAATTGATTAAATTATAAACATTAAAAATTAACAGTCATGATAAAATTTTAAAATTTTACAATCTGATATGTCAGTCATCATTATGACTTCTGGGTTAGAAATTATTCTAGTATCTTGCTTTTAAATATCAAAATGATATCTTAAGTTTTACTCTTTATATAAAAGGATTTGTGTGTGTGTGTGTGTGTGTGTGTGTGTGTGTGTGTGTGTTTGTGGTAAGAAGTTAAAAATAAATGTCAGGATCATATTAATTAATATGGCCAAAATGACATTTATGTATATACATATACATATATATAGGTCAATTAAAAAATATATACTACTATTATTAATGAAAATTTTGGTGAAAAGGAAGGGAAGACAGTCACAATCCTTCTGAGAAAATTTTAGGAATAAATTTAATATGATGGATGGGATTAGATTAGGTTTTCTATCGGCTTTAATGGGTGGCACATGGCTGAATCCTCAGCACATATTCTGAAAATTCACCCTTCAGGGTGGAACTAAAGAGGAGGGGTGTGATGACCGTAATCACCAGGTCTTGAACTAATCATCTCCATTTTGTGTATGTGGTGCTTTTATCGGCTGAGGTACTTTAAGAATAAAGGTTTATGGAAATTCCAGTTGTTAGTGAAGGGAGTATTCAGCCATGGCAACAAATTAAATTTTGTTTGGAAAAATATTTATTTTGCTTGCTCCCATGTGTCTGTGATTCTCTGTCCGTTCAAAGCAGAGGGTGGAGGGTTTGTTAGCATCTCATCTCTTCCCCATGAAATGCAGACAATCCTTCAGCACCCGGCCCGAGAGTTCTCTTTGCAATGGCAGGACCCCATCAGTGAATCTCAGAGTCTTGGAAGTTGAGACCTATTCAGCATCCTAGAGATGTTTTCTCAAGGACTAGGAGTGCTTAAAATAGTATCACACACAAAAGCCACACAGCTGCCAAGCGACAGCCCAGCATTTTGACCCAGATCTCCTGATTCCGGATGGTTATTCTACACAAAATGGCAGTCAGTTGTCATATCTGAAATGGTTCATTCATAAAATAATAATGTTCCAAAATGAATATAAATCTTGAAATAGCAGCTTGGGTGAAATAGAATCATGGCAAAGAGTAGATTTTTCTGCCAGGCTGGTGTGGCTCAATGTTTGAGTGTTGATCTATGAATGAGGAGGCCACATTTCGATTCCTGGTCAGGACACATGCCCAGGTTGCTGGCTCAATCCCCCGTGTGGGGCATGTAGGAGGTAGACCATAGATGATTCTCTCACATCATTGCTGTTTCTATCCCTTTCTCTTCTCTCTTCTGAAGTCAATAGAAATTTTTTGTTTGAAAAAGAGTAGATTTTCTGCATCTATAATTTCCAAGGCCTTCTACACTCATTAACAATGACTCCATTCACAGGAGATCAGCTGGGGTGGAATGAGACTGAGTTTGGAAACGTGAATTTAGAAATAAATTTCCTGTTTAACCTCAGTGGTGAGCAACAGTGAACACAGCCCCTAAGCATGAGTAACCCTGCTCCTTAACAACAAGTATTATCTGTTATCGCTAATGTGGATAGTGCACAAGTCACGTGGTTTAGGGACAATGAGAGCTATTTTCTAGCCAGCGTGTCCAAGCTCCACCATTTTACGACTAAAGAGAAAAGCTTCACCCCTCGGACAAACTGCTCCTGCGAGGATCCATCATAAATCAATGGTAAGGAAGATGGATGTGAGTACTGCCCACAGGGTGAAGGAATGATGCCTTTCAGACAGGAATCACTATCATGAGGCTGACCATGCACCAGTGTAAGCCACTCTCCACAAGGTAGTCAGGTGTTGCCAAGAGCAGAGGCCACTGAGGCATGTCCACGTTAGATGAGGCCTTTTCCCTTCCTCAATCAGGGAACCGTAACTGATGGCAAGGAAAACAGGAGCTCAGTGTAGTGGAGAACACAGTCCTTGAGCAGAGAGTATAAGGGGCATCTTCTCTTATCCACTGGAGCAGAGTCCACCTCTCCGACACATCCATGATGGCCCGAAGCATCCTTTCCATGGGATAGTGCAGTGGTCGGCAAACTCATTAGTCAACAGAGCCAAATATCAACAGTACAACGATTGGAATTTCTTTTGAGAGCCTAATTTTTTAAACTTAAACTTCTTCTAACGCCACTTCTTCCAAATAGACTCGCCCAGGCCGTGGTATTTTGTGGAAGAGCCACACTCAAGGGGCCAAAGAGCTGCATGCGGCTCGCGATCCACAGTTTGCTGACCACTGGGATAGTGCATCCCCGGTTGGTGGGATACCAACCCTAAGGAATCCCCTGACCAGTGGATTGACTGGAATAGAGAATAGACTGGGCTTCCCTAAGGAATCCCCTGACCAGCTGAGGTTCCCCCAGCTGTCTGTACTGCTTTTCCGAATTCCTTCTCCTGCAAAGTCATGTGGATCACTTTCCCCTAGGGGGGACCATTCACATCTTACTTGACATGCTGAAGGAAGAGGGTGGGAGTTTGAGATCAAGTTGCTTTTCTTTTCCACTCTTTCTTTCAAGAGCTGGTGGTGTTGAATAAATCCCATCTCTCATTTTTTTTTTTTTTTTATTACCATCTAAAGCAATGCTGCTTTGAAGAAAAACGTGGAAATCTTTTAATATTCCCACAGAAAGCGTTTGCATTTCTAAAGGGCTGTTTTACTTCCTGGAGCTTATTCAGTTTCTGTTTAATTTGTGCAAGGGTAAAACAAGTTTTAAGAGTGTTGCTGCAACAATTATATGAACATGTAGAAAAGAAAGTGAGATGCTAAGACACTTCAGAGGGCAACAAGGCTTGTATATTAAATTTGCACAAAGAAATCCCCCTTCTTAACTAGGATCGTCACATGATTTTCAAACTAAGAAACAGAAGGAAACGGCATTAAAATGGAAATAGGGGCCATTTGGTTTCAAAGTCTCATTTTGAAAGAGTCTGACTGGTATCTCCTGATCCTTCGGAAGAACCTGTAAAATGCCCCAGATTTGAGTCTGATAGGAGAACACCTGGTCACTGTTGACGCTGCGTAGGGTATCCTACCTAATAAAGAGGGAATATGCTAATTGACCATCACTCCATCACAAAGATGGCTGCACCCACAGCTGAAGCCAAGTTCCCATAAGGAGCCTTAATGAGCAATCAGCAGGGACCTGAGGCTATGCACTCCCCCTCCCCCGCCCCCATAGGGCTTGACAGGGGACCTCAGGCCACATCCCCCACCCGGCAGGGCTTGACAGGGGACCTCAGGCCGTGCCCCTGCCCTGGCATCAGGCTGGGGGACCTTAGGCCATACCCCCCACCTTGGCGCCAGGCCAGGGGACCTGAGGCCATGCCACCTACGCAGCAGTGATTGACGGGGGACCTCAAGGTGTGCTTCCCGCCCTGGTGCTGGGCTAGGGGACCTCAGGCTGCTCCCCCCGCCCCAGCACCAGGCTGGGGGACCTCAGACAACACCCCCTGCCTGGCGGGGCTTGATAGGGGACCTCAGGCCACAACCCCCATCCCAGCACCAGGCCGGGGGACCTCAGGCCGTGCCCCCCACCAGGTGGAGCTTCACAGGGGACCTCAAGGTGCACCCCCAATGCTAGGTCGGGGGAACTCAGGCCACACTCCCTGCCCAGCGGGGCTTGACAGGGGACCTGAGGCTGCACCCCCCTGCTGGTGGGGCTTGATGGGGGACCTGAGGCTGTGCCCCTCTCCCAGGGCCAGGCCGGGGGACCTGAGGCTGCGCCCCCCTGCCTGGTGGGGCTTGACAGGGGACCTCAGGCCATGCCCCCCACCTGGCGGGGCTTGATGGGGGACCTCAAGGCACGCCCTCTGCCCCGGTCTGGGGGACCTCAGGCCACGCCCCCGTCCTGGCACTGGGCCAGGGGACCTGAGGCTACGTCCCCTGCCTGGTGGGGCTTGACAAGGGTGGGACTGGCCAGGTCTAGATCTAGCCCAATGGGGTCTAGGTCTGGGTCTCATGCGATTTTGAAGCACATGTGGGTGGGCAGGGACTTGACTCTGGGTCCCGTGGTGTGCCCCAGACTCTGACAGGAGGAAGGTTTTCATATACATTTTACTAATTTTCTTTTATCTCTGACACTTCTATTATAAAGAAGGGGCAAATAGCAATATTAAATTATTTCCTTTAATTAATCCCCTTTTAATGTGCACGAATTTCGTGCACCAGGCCACGAGTAAAACATAAGCATGGAATCTCCTCTCCATAGGGCTTCAGCAATAGCTCAGGCGATGGCAGCTGTGCTTCTGCCCAAAGCAGGAGCCAATCAGAAATCTCTGAGTCCTCCCTCCACATGTACCCATGATTACTCTAGGAAGCTGGAAACACCCAAAGGTGAAGGGCGAGTCAACATAACTTTTACCTCTATCTAGACATGTGGAAGGTACTTCTCTTACTGTATACAATATGCAAATATAAAAGCAGAAATTACTGGTGGTAATACTTTTAATAGAATGGTGCTATCTTTTATATAAACTTAATACAGATGTATCTAGATCTGTTGTCCACCCTGCCCAGTGGTGGATAGTATTATGTCCCTATCACCAATGGGAAGTCGGCTGCAGAGTGCACTGCTGTCAGAGGGAAGACGGTGAAGTGCTGAAATCAGGCCTTCCAGTTCTTACTATTACCGACATCAGTGTTTTGTTTGTTTGTTTAATATATTTTTAATATATATTTTGTTTATATATTTTTTTATATATAAAAAATATTGATATATTTTTTATTGATTTCAGAGAGGAAGGGAGAGAGAGAGATAGAAACATCAATGATGAGAGAGAATCATTGATTGGCTGCCTCCTGTATGCACCCCTACTGGGGATCGAGCCCGCAGCCTGGGCATGTGCCCTAATTGGGAATCGAACTGTGACCTCTTGGTTCATAGGTCGACGACTGAGCCACACCAGCCAGACAGTGTTGTATTTTTTAATCCAGACGAGTGTTTGTGTGATGTGGGTGCTAAGTGAGGTCACCCTCAGTGTTAGAAAGGACGGCACTGAGGAACTTGGACTACAGGTCTCCTGTGCTTTCTGACAGCTCGGAGCCTTCTGAAATGTCCCAATTACGTCCACCAGTGCTGGGTTTCTGCTTCTGCTGCACCTTCAGGCTCACCTGTGGTTCACCTGGTTGTCCTGTTCTCTGTTCTAGCTCAGCCACACCTGTGGTTCACCTGGTTGTCCTGTTCTCTGTTCTAGCTCAGCCACACCAGTGGTTCATCTGGTTGTCCTGTTCTCTGTTCTAGCTCAGCCACACCAGTGGTTCACCTGGTTGTCCTGTTCTCTGTTCTAGCTCAGCTACACCTGTGGTTCAGCTGGTTGTCCTGTTCTCTGTTCTAGCTCAGCCACACCAGTGGTTCACCTGGTGGTCCTGTTCTCTGTTCTAGCTCAGCTACACCTGTGGTTCACCTGGTTGTCCTGTTCTCTGTTCTAGCTCAGCTACACCTGGTTGTCCTGTTCAGCTGGTTGTCCTGTTCTCTGTTCTAGCTCAGCCACACCAGTGGTTCACCTGGTTGTCCTGTTCTCTGTTCTAGCTCAGCTACACCTGTGGTTCAGCTGGTTGTCCTGTTCTCTGTTCTAGCTCAGCCACACCAGTGGTTCACCTGGTTGTCCTGTTCTCTGTTCTAGCTCAGCTACACCTGTGGTTCACCTGGTTGTCCTGTTCTCTGTTCTAGCTCAGCCACACCTGTGGTTCAGCTGGTTGTCCTGTTCTCTGTTCTAGCTCAGCTACACCTGTGGTTCACCTGGTTGTCCTGTTCTCTGTTCTAGCTCAGCCACACCTGTGACCTGGCCACACCAGCCTTTCTAAAGACTGTAGGCTACTGGAAACTGAACACTGAATCATTAATATTAGTCATTCATTCTGAAGGTCCTTCAGTCACTCCTTCCACGTCCACTCCTGGTGGATGCTTTTCTTCTGCGGACTTCAGACGCCACATTGTAGGGCTCCCTCTTCCTCTGGAGACTCATTTCTTTTCTCTTCATCTTCCACTTCCTCTTCTTTACAGGAAACTGAACTTTTCTGTCTCTTTATTTTGCTGTCGCTTTCAATCTATGACATTAACACCTCACCTCCTATTCTAGTTTAGTACCTGTCTTGTCTGCCTATTCCTCCATGGCCAGGCAGAGACCTTCCTTCAGGGTCAGAAGCCAAGTGTTTGTTGAATGACTCAATGACTGAAAAAAATCTGTAACACTTTCCTCCTTTCAGTATTAACCCCGCACTAAGGCATATCTGTCTTCATTTAGGCCAGTGGTCGGCAAACCGCGATTCGCAAGCCACATGCGGCTCTTTGGCCCCTTGAGTGTGGCTCTTCCACAAAATACCACGTGCGGGCACGCACGAACAGTGCGACTGAAACTTCGTGGCCCATGCGCAGAAGTCGGTTTTGGCTCTCAAAAGAAATTACAATCGCTGTACTGTTGATATTTGGCTCTGCTGACTAATGAGTTTGCCGATCACTGATTTAGGCTATTACATTAAAGGAGGGGTTGATTTTTTTTCCTTTTTATAAGTTTCAAATACCAAATTACTACTGTAATTACCTGGCTAAAATGTCTGCAGTATTTCTGAAAATCTCCATGGCTTTCTATATAGATGTATTGTTCACTTATTGGTTTTTGTTTTGTTGTGTTTGTGTGTTTTTTTGAAAACTTTTCCTAGACTCCCTGGGGCTCACCAACTTCATTTCTTATTGTTCTTCCTGCTCAAGTAGCTTAATAATGTCCATAGATCTTAAGACAGCCAACGGGTGAGTATATATAAAGGTATACAGATGAAAACAATAAAACAGATGGTCCAAATGGCCCTCTGCTTAAATATAGTCTGATTCACTGTGAGTGCCACAATACGCTTTTAGAGAGAAAAATTAGGCAATTGCGTTTAGAATACTCAACTTTATGTAACTTACGAAGCAGTGATCCCACGTCAAGGATTCATACTGTGAATGTGTATGTGTTCAGTTGTGCAAAGCTAAAAAGAAGGATGTTGGTTACTGAGAGTTAATGAAAATGGTGGGATACTAGAAATCACCTAAATGTCTGTAAGCAGCACCTTTGTTTCCTAGGATGTGGCACATCCACGGATGAAATATTATGCAGCCAGGTTCCAAGAAAACCTGTATCACATTTCCTAAGCTAGGCCTTATACCTACGGGAATAAAAACTGTAATAACTATAATTTCCAATTAATGTTACCAAGATAAGTAGACACCCTTCCTCAGAAAAACACATTAAACTAATGGTGGGAAGGAAAAATACCCAAAGCTTAGGGAAATGCAGGACAACCGTGAGCCTTCCCACGGCATCATCCTAGGAGTCACACCTGCAGTGTACATGCTGCTCTGGGGAAGGGAACTCTACCCAGGTGGTTAGGGCCCAGAATCTATCATTCTGGAAACTCACTAGTAACAGTGATCCACCCAGAAGTTATGGTTTGTTGGTTTGCTGGTTTTGGGCCTGGTGGACATTAACTTACTTATATGTTAGTTGTCTTTTTTTCCCCTCTTCCTCCCACAGAGTATATAAATCCCATTTCCCAATTCCCTTTTCTTTGAACCCGCTTTGTTGTCCTGGTTCTTGCGTTAATGAGTTGAAAAGAACAAGCCTCGAGGGAGGCAGCAGAGCCGTGATGGGCAATGGTGATTCACAGCCGTCACCGCCAACTGGACCTCCCCCAGGAACAGGTGGAATGACTCAATCAGCTCTGATGTTGAAACAAAACAGCTCCTATTTGCAGCTGCTAGCAAAACGTATGTGCCACCTCCCCACCATGTGGCAAGAAAACCTGTTTCTTGTGGTGAAACATAAAAAAGTTCAGGAGAGTAACATAACTAGCTGAATGTTGTATAATATTTTCAGTGGAGGATCAAGTTATGAAATTTTTCTTGTGAGTGCCTACACAGAAAGAGAGGCAGGATGCATTGTTACACAGAAAGGTACAATTTCAAACAGTATTCCTACTATGATCTACATCTGGGGAAATAGATACAAGAATACACCTAAAAAATACATCCTGAATTACACACAGACACATGCACTTGTAACCCTAGAAAACTAATACCTAACTATTCCAGTGGTTATCTGTGGGGTCAAGGATGAAATGAAACTTCTTTCTATATTATATAGTTTATGAGATATAAATTCTTTAGGGGGATAGAAGATAAAATATTTAAAAATAAATCAGGGAAAGATTTATTTTCATTACATCTATCCTATACAATAAAGAGGTAATATGCAAATTGACCATCATTCCATCCTATACAATAAAGAGGTAATATGCAAATTGACCATCACTCCAACATGCAAGATGGCCGCCCCCATGTGGACACAAGATGGCTGCCACAGGATGGCCGGCAGGGGAGGGCAATTGGGGGCGACCAGGCCGGCAGGGGGGCAGTTAGGGGAAAGCAGGCCTGCAGGGGAGGGCAGTTAGGGGTGACCGGGACAGCAGGGGAGGACAGTTAGGGGTGACCAGACCAGCAGGGGAGGGCAGTTAGGGGCAATCAGGCTAGCAGGGGAGGAGTTAGGCATCGATCAGGCTGGCAGGGGAGTGGTTAGGGGGTGATCAGGCTGGCAGGCAGAAGCGGTTGGGGCAATTAGGCAGGCAGGCCGGTGAATGGTTGGAAGCCAGCAGTCCTGGATTGTGAGAGGGATGTCTGACTGCCCGTTTAGGCCCAATTGGAGAGGGTGCAGGCTGGGCTGAGGGGCACACACCTTCCCCGTGCATGAATTTTGTGCACTGGACCTCTAGTCTATATATAAAAGGCTAAATATCCATCCTTCCCTCCGGCCAGTAGCTATGATGTGCACTGACTGCCAGGGGGCAAATGCTCAACGCAAGAGCTGCCATGATACGCACTGGCCATTTAGAAATAAATGGCACCACGGACCTGATGCTGACAAACCAACACTCAGCTTCTCCCAAGTGGGACACAGGCCCCACCACCACCCTGGAGCGACACCCCACCAAATCGCAGCCAACCCATGGTGCAAAATGTGGCCCACGGCCCAGCCCAGCCCTGAAACGGTCACTGTGCCACCAGGTAATGACGTCACATACCAACACCCAGCTTCCTCTCCCTAGAGACTAGCCTCTTGGAGTTTCTTCAGCCCAGGAACCTGACTTGCTTTATAGCCAGGTGCAAACATTTTACAATTCAACCAAATGTTTGTGAAGCATTTTCCCATGCCTCATCTCATTTGATCCTCACCGAAATCCTGGTGTAGGTAGACAGGAGACTCAGTAGAATCCTACTTTCTTTTCATTAGCAAGACAACAGAGAGCCCTGACCGGTTTGGCTCAGTGGATAGAGCGTCGGCCTGTGGACTGAAAGGTCCCAGGTTTGATTCCAGTCAAGGGCATGTACCTGGGTTGCGGGCACATCCCCCGTAGGAGGCGTGCAGAAAGCAGCTGATCGATGTTTCTCTCTCATCAATGTTTCTAACTCTCTATCCCTCTCCCTTCCTCTCTGTAAAAAATCAATAAAATATATTTAAAAAAAAAAAAGAAAACAGAGATTTAGAAAGTTTAGAAACTTGACCTGACTGAAAAGAAGAAATGGTGGAACTTGAAAATGACTTCAGGTTTTGTCACTGCACAGAATATAATCAAACACTGCTACAGTTAAATATTTTACCCTGTTTTCTCCCTGTATGATCTACAATAATAATCTAATATTTTACCCTGTTTTCTCCCTGCATGATCTACAATAATAATCTGCTTTGTGTTGATATTTAGTGCTGTGTTGCTGACAGTTACCTGAAAGAGAAATTGGGGTGCTTCACTGGGCTGGAAAAAGTTTAGCTAAATCAGAAAGCAGGTCTAATTAAGCAAGTTTATCTATATATATAAAAGGCTAAGTTGACTCACACATGTGCGATACATATAAAGCTCTCACTGGCACCAATTGCACGTGTGTATTTCCATTTATCATTGTCGATTGTGAATTTGGTTGACACTTCTATTATAGAGAAAGGCCGAATAGCGATATTAAAGTATTTCTTCTAATTAATTTCCTTTCAATGTGCACAAATCCGTGCACTGGGACACTAGTTTTTTTGATAAAAAAAAATACTCCACCTCTCTGTCTTTGCTTATTAACCTCAGTCTTGTTTCTTAGACAGTGGAGACGATATGTTTCTTTCTAAATGTAATGCTACAGCATAGTCTTAGTAAGGATTATTTCTTTTCTACAGGCATTCTGGGGCTTTTGATGGGTAAAGCACAGTTGTATACATTAAGAAATTTTGTTTTAAAATAACTTATTCAACTTGCACACAAAATTTTGTTCAATTATGATAGTATTTATTTTTATAGTTACTTTTGAACTATTGTAATAGTTGAAAATGTAAAATATTACAGGATTTATTTTTATCTCTGAATTTATCTCTGGTTGCTTGGTTCCTCTAATGTAGAAAAATAAATGCATGAGAACAGCTGTTAGCCATCCGACCCGAACAAGTCTCAGTTATCCAACAAACAAAACCTAAATCCTGACTCTCAGCTACAGGTGGTTTTCCTCACGGCTCCATCCTTCCCATCACACATTAATAATGTTGTGAACATTGTGGTTAATGATTTAGATAAGCGGAGGCCATGCCAAAGGCCTGAAAACCACAGTTACAGGGAAACTCGGAGCCTGGCAGTGGTCACATGGAAGGAGAATGGCCTCGGGCATTGTGAACAGAGGTATGTCCCTTTCACATGGAGCATTTCTTACCTGAAGGCTCACACTGTTGTCTCCGAGAACCTGAGATGCTGATCAAACACCTTGCTATTATACAAAGTGACACCACAATTCTTAGCAGGGAAGTACAAAACAATTATCTTCTATTGTCAGGTTTTATAGAAATTACATGTGAGGATGGAAAACCCCTGACGAAAGCAGGAAATCCAAGGGTCAATGTTTGTTTCCCAAGTATGGAGCAGGTGTCTACACATTGTCCTGAGCAGAGACCATGCTTTTGGAGAATTATTCTTATGTCCGAGTCCTGCAAACCTGGTGCGCAGTGGCGGGGATTTAAGAATACAGATTTTTTTTTTTTCTGGGAAAGCCTTGGAGTTGTCACTTTAATGAGGCCACAGGGAGGTCTAGACATTGCCCTTGAATGTTACCCTCTTCCCACACATTCTCTGTACTCTCCCTCGGAAGCTGATCTCTGCCCAGGCCAGACTCCCTGCTGGCCACTACGACCACCAGTGTGCGCCAGCCTAGATGGTGTGGAGTCCCAAGAGCGGTTCCATTCCTCATTCCTGAAACACATGCTTTTTTTCATTGACTTGGAAGATCTATTTGAGATGTGAAAACAACACTCTATTTTACTGTGTAAGAAGGTCTTCCACAGACGTTAACTTCAAGGTTATTCTTTGGGTGGAACTGTGAACTCCGAAAAAGGTATGTTGAAGCCCTAGCCCTAACCCTGCCACATCTGAGGATGACCTTATTTGGAAATAGGACCTTTACAGAAGTGAAGGTGAGATCACAGTGGCGTCCGGTGAGGCCCCCAATCCGACATGACACATGTCCTCAGAATGAGACACCCCGGGAGAACACGCCTGATGACTAAAGCAGAGATGTGAGTAGGCAGCTTCCAGCTGAGGAACACTAAGCGTGTCCTGACACCATCGGAAGCCAGATGAGATAGGGAAAGACTTCCTTCGTGGTTTCAGCGGGAGCCCAACCCTGCCGACCTCATTTTGGACAGACGGCTTCCAGAACCCTGAGAGCACACATCCTCATTGTTTCAAGCCACTAAGTGTGTAATACTTTTTATAGCAGCTCTAGGAGCCTGATGTGGATGGGTAACCTCAATGAGTCATCACTGGGTCCAACTCTAGTCGTGTCGTCAATCTGGCTCTTATGTCTCAGAGCTGAACTGTCCAATTCTCCTCTGGAAAACAGGGTCTAAGTCTGTGGTCGGCAAACTGCGGCTCGCGAGCAACATGCAGCTCTTTGGTCCCTTAAGTGTGGCTCTTCCACAAAATACCACAGCCCGGGCGAGTCTATTTTGAAGAAGTGGCGTTAGAAGAAGTTTAAGTTTAAAAAATGTGGCTCTCAAAAGAAATTTCAATCGTTGTACTGTTGATATTTGGCTCTGTTGACTAATGAGTTTGCCGACCACTGGTCTAAGTAAAGCTAAACATCCAAACCACCCTCACTAACTAAACTCTATATTATGAAAATACAATTATTATCCCTTAGCCCTATTATGTATTCTGCCATTTTTTAAAATATGTTTTTTTATTGATTTCAGAGAGGACAGGAGAGGGAGAGAGACTGAAACATCAATAGTGAGAGAGACTCATTGATCAGCTGCCCCTTGAGGTCCCCCACTGGGGATCCAGCCTTCAACCAGGGCATGTGCCTCACCAGGAATTGAACCATTACCTCCTGGTTCATGGGTCAACGTTCAAC
This sequence comes from Cnephaeus nilssonii, assembly GCF_951640355.1. Lineage (NCBI taxonomy): Eukaryota > Metazoa > Chordata > Mammalia > Chiroptera > Vespertilionidae > Cnephaeus > Cnephaeus nilssonii. The sequence continues at coordinate 4,379,637 of NC_137088.1, read as the reverse complement.
CACTGAGCCACACCGGCTGGGCAATTCCATTTTAATCTGCTGAGCACCAGCTCTGGGCCAAGTACCAGGGTACTCAGTCATGAACAAGACTGCTACCACTATGTTCGTGGTGTTGAGACCCTCGAGAGACGGGGTGGCCAGCGCCATTCCCACCCATGCGTATCCCCTCCACACTCCAGTCTCACGTTCCAACTAGAACACTGCAAGGACTTGCTGGAGGATTCTCTGGCTGCCGAGAACTGCGAGAGCCCATTTCCAAAGTTGGTATTATTGGATCAATGTTAGTTCTCAATATATTAATATGTCTAGAATACTCAGGGAAATGGCTCCCAATAGGAAGTACTCAATAAATGTTAACTGTTATTATTAATATGTGTTACAAGGGCTTTGCCATAAATATCTGAAGTATGATTTAATTATGAACAGTTGAATCATTTCACTTTGTGTGTAAGTCACCATTTACATTTTCTGAACCTGGATATGTGACATTTTTCAAGGCATTCCAAAATATTAATTTGAAGAACTCACATGGTATCTCCATTTCAATGAGCTCATTGCGATTGCGAGGCATTCTCTGGACTGTGACATGAGGACATTTTATTAAAGAAGAAGAGACTTCTATTTATTGCTCATTTTTCTTCATGGTTCACAGCTTGCTGGGATTTGAACCAACAAAGTATCTATTATCAGTGTGTGCACACAAGCAAGCAACAAGCAGGAAAGACACATACTCCCTCCTTTCTTGCTCATAATTGATACGTTCTTTCTGAAGAGGCGGCTGCAGTGGTCTGAACAAAGATTATGGTGTAAAAATAAATTATGGCGTGTATCCCGAATGTCTCACTCTTAAATTATTTCTCCCTAGTGATGCTGCTTTATATGCAGAGGTGGATTAAAGTCTCCTTCCAGGAGATTATTCGCACAGGTCACTGTAGGTAAGAAGCTGGCCTGTTTAGGGCTCCTGGCTAGCCCACGGTGGGCTGCAGGTAAGGCAGGAGAAGTGCATGGGGACCCTCTCCACCCATGACTATCACTCATCACCCTTTTGTGAGCTGACTTCTACACACACTGTCAAGGAGTGAGGGAGGGGAGAGGAGGAGGGAGATACACAGTGAGAGGAAGATGAGGAGGCATCCCATGGTTGCATTCCAGGCCCTTAAACACAGGGCAAGGACTGGGCCCTAGGGTTTGGCCTGCTTTATGTTCACTGTGAAGCAATGACCCTCAACAGAGGCTACAGAAATGTGATATGGCCTGGCCTGCATGGCTCAGTGGTTGAGCATCTACCTATGCATCAGAAGGTTGAGGGTTCAATTCCAGGTCAGGGCATATGTCTGGGTTGTGGGCTCGATCCCCAGCAGAGAACATACAGGAGGCAGCTGATCAATGATTCTCTCTCATCAATGTTTTGATTTCTCTCTCCTTCTCCTTTCCTATCTAAAATTCAATTTAAAAAACATTTTTAAAAAGAATACTGGATTCCTTCTCTCTCAAAAAATAAAAAGAGAGAAATGTGATATAAGGAATGGGGTATTATTTTTTTTTAAAAATCTAAAACCTAAAGTTATCTGTGTCAAGGTCATTGTAGACCCTATACGGAAGCTGACGCTTTAAGGAACACTGTAGGTGGTTGCAAATATTTGGCTAAGTTGTCACATGTTTTGTACACAGGACCCCAGTGATTTGCCCACCAAGGCTGGAGAGTCAGGGAGGAATAGGGCGAAATCACCTAATGGGGTGTGAGGCTCTGAAAGAAAGAGATGATTAGACCAAAGACGACCTTCTGAAAGTAGAAAGGGGAAAAAAGGGTTTTGAAAGGGAACATTTTCTTCTGCCCCCCCCCAAAATTGCCTGAGAATATAATCATGTGGAGTCCTTAGAGTGAAAAATCCTGAGACTGAATTGTCTACTCCAAGGTAACTTCTGTAAAGACAGACCTGGGTCCCTGGGAGCAAATGATCCAACTAAGGAAGGAAGATCAACAGACCAAGGCCTGTCTGAATTTTATTTCTAAGACAGTAGAAATGTGAGCAAGTCTTTTTCAAGATAAAAAGAAGCAAGGTACAAAAAGTATAAGGAATGCAGAAGTGGGCACAAATGATTAGAGGAGGAATCCAAAAACATATTACAAAGAATATGAGCTGTGGCAAAGATAGTATAACCTATTATTTATAACAAATTTGTAAACTTGGAAGAAATACTTGACTGAGAATATCCTATCTAATAAAAGAGTAATATGCAAATTGACCATCACACCAAGACACAAAATGGCCGCCCCCATGTGGTCAAAGATGGCTGCCCCCATGTGGACACAATATGGTCACCACAAGATGGCCTACAGGGGGGGGGCAGTTGTGGGAAGTTAGGGGTGGCCATGCCAGCAGAGGAGGGCAGTTGGGGGTGACCAGGCCGGCAGAGGAAGGCAGTTGGGGGAGACCAGGACTGCAGGGCAGAGCAGTTGGGAGGGACCAGGCCTGCAGTGGAGGGAGGTTGCAGGGGGACCAGGCCTGCAGTGGAGGGAGGTTGCAGGGGGACCAGGCCTGCAGGGGAGTGCAGTTGCGGGAGGGGGGTGGGGGGGGGACCAGGCCTGCAGTGGAGAACAGTTGGGGGGGACCCAGGCTTGCAGGGGAGTGCAGTTGGGGGGGACAAGGCCAGCAGAGGAGGGCATTTGGGGGAGACCAGGTCAGCAGGGGAGGGCAGTTGGGGGGGATCAGGATTGCAGGGGAGGGTAGTTCGGGGGGACCAGGCCTGCAGGGGAGGACAGTGGGGAGGGGCCAGGCCTGTGGGGGAGGGCAGTTGGGGGGGACCAGGTCAGCAGGGGAAGGCAGTTGTGGGGGGACCCAGCCTGCAGGGGAGGGCAGTTGGGGGGGACCAGGCCTTCAGGGGAGGGCGGTTGGGAGCCAACAGTCCTGGATTGTGAGAGGGATGTCCCAGATTGGAGAGGGTACAGGCTGGGCTGAGGGACCACCCCCACATGCACAAATTTTGTGCACCGGGCCTCTAGTATGTTATAAAAATGGCTGAAAAACCTAAAGATAACATAAGTTGATCAATAGTGAATAAAAAAGTGAAAATACATACTAACATGTCCTCCTGAAAATTGTGTCAAATCTAAATAATTTATCTAAAATATTTTAAAAACAGGCTTAAATCCCCACAGTATATAAACAGCCTAAATAACAAATGAAGATGCAATTCTCTAGTGTTAGGGTTAGGGTTAGGGTAAAAAAAAAAAAAAAAAAAAAAAAGATGCAATTCTCCTAAGTTTATTTTATAGAAACAATTAAGAATAATCTACCAGTAGACAAAACTGAGCAAGGACAGCAGAACAAATAAAAGTTTAGGCCAATCTCACTAATGAACAGCATGCAAATATCCTAATTAAAATATTAGCAAATACACTGCAGCCGAGTCTGAAAATAGCAATACGGCATCGCCGAGTGCGTCCTGTCCAAGGCATGGCAGGGCCTGTGCAGCCAGAGAAAACACAAGGCGAATGTGCTCCATCCAATGACTACAGATGATAAAACACATGATGATTTTATGTTCAAAAGCTGTTTTATAAAATGTTCCACCACATTCCAATTAAAAATTTAATACATAAAACTCTCAGGGAGCTAGAAATAAATGGGAACTTCCTGAATTTAATGTATTTTATCTTCCAGAAAACTACAGAAAAAGCATCGCATTTAGTGGAGAAATATTGGAAGCATTCTTTTAAAATCAGTAAAAAGAAAAGAGAATTTCCTATCAGATTGTTAATCAACATTGTCCTGGGCCCTTGGTCAATCCACCAATCCAAGAAATAGAAAGATACATAAGTATTAGGAATAAATAATAAGGCATAAATCATATGAATATTCTAAAGGAGTGAAATGATTCCGTTATATATAGAAAATAGCCATGAGGCAATTTTCCACAGCCTCATTGTATGCTGGCAACAATAGAACATATTACAGAGGATAAGATCGGCCGCACAATAGCCACAAAACTATAAAATGCATAAAGATAACCCTAATAAAAATAAGTAGAATGCCTATATGAAGAATACTATAAAATTTTACTGAAGGACATAAAAGAAGATTTGAATAAAAGGTGAGCTAAGCCATATTCTGAATGGGATGATTCCATATTGTAAAGATAAGAACACTCCTCCAAATTAATCTGTAAATACACTGCGATGTAATGAAAAAATCCTATTAGAGGTATTCATGAAACACAAAATCATCCTTAAAGCTTAATTTAAAAGGGGGAAAAAGGCCAGGATAACCAAGAGCACATTTGAAAAAGATAAACAGGATAAGAAGAGAGAGATTTGCCTACTGTGTTTCAAAACTTATAAAAAGCGAGTAATGAAGAAAATGTAATATTGGATGGAAACAAAGAGATGACAGCCCCATGAGAACTGCAGGTGTGAAAGGGTGGGATGTGGACAAGGAATCGGGTAGCTTGGCAATAACTGGGCTGGAACCCTGTCCTTCCACAGGGAGAAAGTAAATGCAGGTTTGTACATTTCCAAAGTAAAGGGCAAAATTCTGAATAAATTAGAAGAAAATATGTCATTACTATATAACATTAGAATAGGAATAAGACTATTTAAAAATAGACACACACTCAGCCTGGCTGGTTTTTCTCAGTGGTCAGAGCATGGGTCCATGGACCGAAGTGTCTGGGTTCTATTCCTGGTCAAGGGCATCACCTGGGTTGCAAGCCCAATCCGGGCCCCAGTCGAGGCATGTGCAAGAGGCAACAGATCAATGTGTCTTTCTCACATTAATGTTTCTCTCTCTCTCCCCATCCCTTCCAATCTTGCTAAAAATCAATGGAAAAAGTATCCTCTCATGAGGATTAATCAAAAAAATACAAGTAAAAATGCACACACATGCATATAACACAAGCACCATACAAATTAAGTTTAACTATATAATATTTAAATCATTCTGTAGTAAAAGTTATTAAACAATATTAAACAATGAAGGAGATAATATTGGTGCTATATGTATTTTGTATATGTATCCTTGTGTGATTACATATTCCTATATGTCAATATCAACATAGGTAATCACACTATATATGTATGTATATATTTACTAGTATGTATTTATTATCCTATATAATAAAAGGTTAATATGCAAATCGACCGAACTGCAGAAGAACTGGTCGCTATGATGCGCACTGACCACCAGGGGGCAGACGCTCAATGCAGGAGCTGCCCCCTGGTGGTCAGTGCGCTCCCACAGGGGGAGCACCACTCAGCCAGAAGCCCTGAGCTGGGCTCACAGCTGGCAAGCACAGCGGTGGTGTTGGGAGCCTCTCCCACCTCTGTGGCAGCAATAAGGATGTCCCTGCAGGGAGCAGGCCTAAGCCATCAGTCAGACATCCCCCGAGGGCTCCCAGACTGCGAAAGGGTGCAGGCCGGGCTGAGGGACCCCCCCCCCACACATCAGGTGCACGGATTTTGTGCACTGGGCCTCTAGTTTGTATATAAATAATGTGAATTTGTACTATATACATAGATACACAGCACACACACATTGGTAAAATTACGTAAAAATCCAACAGTAATGGGCAAAAGATGCAAACAGACAATTCAAGGAGTCACAAAAGAAGAAATAAAAATGGTCAGTAGAGCAACAAAAAAAATGCTCAACTTCACTAACAATCACAAAAATTAACAAGTTAAAATAGCAAATGCTGTAAAAAAGAAGGAATTCTTACCATTTGCAACAGCATCAATGGAACTGGAGAGCATTATGCTAAGTGAAATAAGCCAGTCAGTGAAAGAAAAATACCACATAATCTCACTCATTTATGGATAATAAAGAACATTATAAAATGATGAACAAAAATACAGTGGCAGATAATCATCAAACAGACTGTCAAACTACAGTGGGAAGGCTGGGGAGGGTTGGGGGTGGGGAAGGCAAGAGATCAACCAAAGAACTTGTATGCATGCACATAAGCATAACCAATGGACATAAGACACTGGGGGTGGGGGGTGTGAGGACATGTGCCTGGGGGTAGGGGAGGCTGGGGGAAGGTCAATGGGGAAAAAAGGAGACATATGTACTACTATTTGTAATACTTAAAATAGCAAAGAGATGCTACATCCATTGTTGTGCCTACCATATGGGCAAAAATGAAAAGTTAGTGTCCTATTTTGCCAAGGACATGGGGAAGGAGTTCTGAGGTGGGACCCGCATTGGTACCATCTATTAAAATGGCAGTATGCATGCCTTCACCCCTGCAATTCCCTTTCCCATCCTTCATATTTATTTTGTGCAACAATATATGGAGAACATTTTCTTTTTACAAAAATGTGTGTATATGTTTATGCATATGTATTTATATTTATCTAAATATACATCCATCTACAGTAGCAAGCCTCCTACATCACTCTTATCAATTTAGCCTGATATATATTCTTCACATTTTCCTTTGAGATTTATCCTTTTTTTTAGTTACTTTATTCACTGACTCTCTTGACCAGACTCTGGTTTTATGAGATGAAAGTGGGAATTGATTTGTTCCATCACTACTGTGACCTCAGTACCTGGAATAGCAGTTGACTCAGTAGGCCCAGTAAACATTTTTCCAAACAACGGAAATGTTAGATGATATTTGTTGACTAATTGATTACATGGGTGGTGGGTCATTAGGATTGGCTACACTGTAATGAGTTGTCGATATTAACAAGTATTTACAGTATATACTTTACAGAGATGGGGAACCTTTTTTTCTGACAAGGGCCATTTAGATATTTATAACATCATTCGCGGGACATACAAAATTATCAACTGAAAAATTAGCCTGCTATATTTGGTCATTTATTTAACTCATCCCTAATGCCTTGGCAGGGCAAGACCAAATGATTTTGAGGGCCTTAAATGGCCCTTGGGCCAGACATTCCCCACCCTTGCTGTTTAGCATATGTTCACAAATCAGAACACATAAATATGCATCACATGTTCGTTGGGCATTACAGTGTGTATTAAAGAATAAGGTATCTTGCTAGTCTATGCTTGGTAAGTGCCTCCTTTACTTCAATAAAACCTTTTAGGGAAGAACATAGAAATGAAACAAGTGATTAAAATTATCAAAAAAAGTAGAAAGGTGATTTTTTTCTTCCTAATACAAAGTGACAAAATCACTTCATCACTTTTCAGCACCTGCCCTAGAAGTGGCTTACAATCCAGTAGGGGAGACAGACAGTGCCCAGATCATGGAGGGGAAGGAAGAAGGTCAGGGTAAGTTTCTGTAAAGTGGAGTGTGCCTGCATGCATGCGTGTGACAAGGACTGCCAACAGCTGAGTTGTGTGGGATTAGTAGGGATCCGTCATTATCTGGCTTTCAAATCAGAACACAGGTTATTTGTGGGGAAGGGGGCAGTTTAACCCAGTGTCCGAAGTCTTTGACGAGGGTGAGAGCAGCGAAGGGCTCAGTGGGGGTTAGACTTCAGCCTGTCGGTTTTGTTTTCTGTCTCAGAATGTTCTCTACCTGCAGGAATACATGATAAAGCTGCATGAAGGGGCCACATATAAGTCACATTCTAGTATCTGAATCATCTCCTGAAGCCGTATTCCGAGGTGGTATTTCTTAGTGGACCGAAGAGGTCAATGAGTGCCCAGAGGCAAGAGGACAGGCGTTTCAGGGAGAAAAACATTGGGAGATGAATGTTCTACGTATTGGTTTTGATGTTTTAAATCCATTTACTGCTGTGCATCTGAAATGTAATAAACCTTCTACCCAAACCCTGTCTCTCAAGAATATGAAAGAAGCTTTCAAAGGGAAAAGCCGATTCTTTAGAAGAAGGGAAAGGCCGTGAAAGTCTGTAATACATTTCTAAATGTTGAGAAAGCACTTTATTGTTGAAAAAAATCACAGGGTGACGCTAGTGATACTTGGAGTCTGGCTCTGAAATTTGGACTGAATGGGCTATTCATCTCCATCCCTGCTATTGGTTTGATTTATGTTTTGCTCATTGAAATAACAGGTGCACTAAACTGCCCACAATGGCTGGCGATGTGGGCATTCTGTGTATATATCTTCTGGCAAGTACCACTTACTATTAGAGGTGAAGTCGTCTGAAAGAAATGGCCATGGAATGATCATAAAACTTTCGGTAGTAGATATTCCTGATATATGTACAAAAATATGGCATTTAAAACCATGTAAGGGGATAAATCACCAGTTTTGTAAAAATCTGTGCCAACTGATAGGAAAACAGCAGCGGGCTTGGCAGACGGAAAGAGAGTGAACTGTGAGGTCTCAACCGTCTCCAGTTCCTGTGATTACATGATTAAATATTAGTGTCCAAAACAAGTGAGGGAGATGCCAGCTCTCGAAATACCAAGTATAGGCCAGAAAATACTGCGAATAAATACTCCACTGAGACAAATCCAGATTAATAAGGGGGCCAAAAAAATGGGGATGAAGGCTTCTTTCCCAAGTGGCTAATTAGAAACTTCTCAGAAACTGCAATTGAACGAACAGAAAAATATGCAATGCATCCAGATTGTAAAAGAAGAAATAAAATGATCACTGTTAGCAGATAAGATAATTCTGTAAATAGGAAATCCTTAGAAATACACACAACTAAATAAATGAGTATAGCAAGGTTGCAGGATTCAAGATCAATCTGTAAAATAAGTTGTAATTCTACACTAGTAATGAATGATCTAAAAATGAAATTAAGAAAACAATGCCCTTCACAAGAGCATCAAATAGAAAAAATAAAAAATACTTAGGAATAAATTTGACAAAGGGTAGGGAAAACTCATTCTGGAAACTAGAAAATGTTGAATGAAAATTTAAAAGATCTGAATAATTGAAAACACATCCCATGTTCATGGATTAAAAGACCTAATGTTGTTTAGGTGGCAAAACTCCCCACACCGATTTACAGATTCAATGCAATCCCCATCAGAACTCCATCTGATTTCTTTATAGAAATTGACAAGCTGACTCAAATTCACATAGATTTTTCAAGGGGCCCAGAATAGATAAAACAAAATTAAAAACTAAGAACAAAATAGGAGGACTCAAACTTCCCAATTTCAAAACTAACCAGCAATATTAATCCAGGCAGGGTGGAATTGGCACCAGACTGTTATAGAAATCAACGGAATAGGATATAATGCCCAGGAATAGACCCACACATCTATGGCCAACTGATTTTCCACATAGGAGCCAAGACCATCCAATGGAGGAAGAATGGTCTTTTCAACATATGGTGCTGAGACAACAACCAAAGTTGGATGCTTACCTCCCACCAAATACAAAATTAACTTTAAATGGATCAGAACTTACACATAAGAGCAAAAAGCATAAAGCACTAATCTATTCTATATATATATATATAAAAGCCTAAGTGACCATTACAAACAAATGACCAGAACGACCGTTTGACCAGTCCCTATGACACGCACTGACCACCAAGGGGAAAATGCTCAACACAGGAGCTTCCCCCTGGTGGTCAGTGCACTCCCACAGCCAACCTCCCACAGCCCCTCCCCCCCGCCGGCCTACCTCCCAGAGTCCCTCCCCCCGGCCGGCTGGACCCCCAATAGGCCTCGACCACCTGCCAGACCGAGGGACCTCACCTGTGCACGAATTCGTGCACCGGGCAGGGCCTCTAGTTCATTTATAAAAGAGAGATCTACTTTGCATTAACATTTCTCTAAAGAAGAAAGGTGGACAAAGGTCACATGAAAAGATTCTGAGTATCCTTAAGATACCACTCCCCACCCACAAAAATCATCCTAATAAAAAAGATGAAAAATAACAAAGGTTGATGAGGATGTGAAGAAATTGCTGGTACACATATAAAATAATGCAACAGACTGGGGAAACGGTTTGGAAATTCCTCAAAAGTTAAACATGTAGTTACCATATGACAAGCAATTCCCAGATACACACCAAAGAGAATTGAAAATGTCTCTCCAAAAATCTACGTGAATGTCCATAGCAACTTTTTGCTGAATAACTGAAAAAGTAGAAACAACCCAAATTTCCATCAACTGATGGATGAGTCGATGAGCAAAGTGTGTTCTATCCATGTAGATCATCAGACCTAACAAGAAACCACATGCTATTTCATTCTAGAACATGAATAAATCCTGAAATAAGCACAGGGATAGGATTTGAAAACAAAAGGCCACATACTGTATTATGCCACTCATACACAATATCTGGAATCAGCAGAGAAGAGTAGATTCGGGGTTGCCAGGGGTTAGACAGTGAGGGGAATGGCTGAGTGAAGGCTGAGGGGTATAGGGTTCCTTTTGAATGATAAAAATGCTGTAAAATTAACTGTGGTGGCTGAATTATTCAACTCTGTGAATTTATTAAAGAAAATAGAATTCTACACTTTAAAAGTATGCAATTTGTTGTGTGATTTATATCTCAATAAAGCTTATATTTTTAAAAAATGAAGTAATGAGATGAACATATGGGCATGAGAAAACATGTTAATAAACATGTGATTGTAAATCTTTTCTTCATTCTCTACACTATTTACATACACAACAAACATCTGTAACATGGCTCATATTCTAGTGGTTGAAAAACACTGATTTAGTCTGCTTTATACTGTAAACTAAGCTAGGGAAATGATCTAGCAATCATCTTAATAATATTATGCAGAAATAGCTTATGCTACAAATGGCCAGGTAACTGAAGCATATTTTTGTCTATAAACATAAAAATTATTTCATTTTTCTACTTGATCCAACATGTTTAATCATTTTTATAAAATTCTATAAATTGATGAATAAATAAGATGACAAAACATGACTTTGCCATAAGGAAAACACTTTTCCTCAGCTTTGAGAATTTAGTTCACTCGGAGATATGCATGCATCATACGCATCCAGAAATTCTTCTGTGGATATACAGGTTCCCAAGTGTGTGTGTTTGCATAAGTTACCCCTATGCTCACTAAAGATACTATAAAAGTTACAGACATAGGCATAGCTACGAAAAGTTAAATTTAATAAAATTGTATGCATTCTGATAGCTTTAGGTTTGGTTCCGTTTTCTTCTTTTTCCTATAATTGCACATAATTATAAACCTTGGCTTATCACCTGCTTCAACATTTCCTGCTTTTGCACTTGCAGGCAAGACAGGATTAGTCGTCATCAAATATTATAAATTCGGTACAAATGCAGTAAACGTGCTGGAGACTGATAAAGGGGGGAGGCGAGATAGAATGACCGTGCACGACAGCCGTGAACACCATCTGTGGGTGGCAGGAAGCGATGACTTGCTTTAGCTCAGGCAGTTACCGTTTTTTAACATCCATAATAATTCAAAGTACAAGGAATTCTGCAAAGACTGTTTCATACCTCGGCTCTGTATTGTGCTACTAATGTGCTAGTGGGTGGAAATACCAACAAACTTGCTAACTGAGTCACATTCTGAATTTTTCGTTATCAATTAATGTTTATATTACAAAATACAGATTTACACGGAACGAAAGAAGTAAGATTTGCTCGGGAGGATGTTCCTTGTGTGTGCGGATGGGCTGCGAGGCCACGGATTAGTCTGTCTATGTGCAGATAAGGGTGTCACTGGGACAGCCTGCCTCACCTCTTCAACATCTGGCCATCCCTGTGCATGGGCAGGCTTCGCTATCCTGACCAGCGTAAGAAGTGGATGACTCCTCCGTCTAAATGCATTCTGCACCACGGCCCGCGCTTGCAGCTATAAATTGGATTAATTGCTGTCATTGAAACCAGCTGTTGACTTGGTTATAAAAGCCTTCTTTTTTTTTTTTCCTAGCTGGGGCCCAGAAACTTTGAAACATTTGGGATCAGTATTAAAGACATATTTGGAGCATGCTGAGGGAGGGGACCTGGATTGGTGAAACCCATGACCCCACCTCCCAGCCCACTTGTAGCCGATGCTCCCTGATCCACATTCAGTCCCCTTCATCGATGCTGAAGGGCAACGGGCAGCTGAGTTGGCCACCCTCAGGACTGAGGGGCTCGGGCTGCCATTACTACTATATGGAAAGCCATATGGGCCATTTTCAAAGAGATGAGGGGAGTAGGAAGCAAGCCACCCAGAGCTGAAAGTGAAACTGACAGCAGCACAAGAGGCATGGCAAAGAAGCATGCCCGAGTTCTGAGAACTACGTGGTCCTGGTGGCTTTCCCCAGTGAAGTTACCTAGACTTATCACTCCCCATACATTTCTAGAAGATTCCTCCATACCCTTTATTTCTGATTCATTCAGGTGCGTTTCTACTCCTCGCAACTCAAAGCTACTTGTCCAGAATGGTCAGTGAAATAGCACATGATTAAAAGTTCCAGAAAGCTTGGCTGTTCAAAAATGTATACACATTTCTATTTTCTCGTCCTTCCCTCCTTCCTTCCTTTTCCTGAAACGTGCAACAGAAACTGCTTGTCTCAGGGGGGAAGCACCTTCTCTCTTTAGAATTCAGGGAAAACAGTAATGATTATTCGAGTTGCACTGCATCATGTAAATTAATCTATTGCTTTGGTAGCTCTGCTCCCAAAACCCAGGGCCGGTCTGAGAGCTCGGAATGAACTAATTAATTAGGCAGACAGCAAAATCAAACACGTCTCAGGGTGGACCTCTGTGCGGCAGAAGAAAGGGAGGCATGGCGGTCATGCGGTAGCTGTGGCTGAAGTCGAACCAGGCATCCATGGGCTGAGTGATCTCAGGCCTCACCGGACGGTCTAGTTCAGGCCCACAGGAAACTCCCGGCCCTGAGAGGCTGCTCTTAAGGGCCTGGTAAAGAGAACACTGTTGGTCTCTGACCAAAAGGCAGTCTGCCCCATTAACGATCCAGGAAAAAATGTAAGCGTTCCATTTCTTCTCCCCTAAACAGTATCCCCTGGGACTAAGCGAAGCCTCAGGGGAGAGGCAGTCATCCTATCCACGTTTGGTCACAAAGAAATCCAGTTAAATAAATGCAACTAGGAAAAAAATCTTCATAAAGACACAAGTGAACTTTATGGTACCATTAACATAAAAACATTCAATCCTGTAAAGAAACTTTGTGAGTTTATTTGAGCCAAACCCTTGACAATTGCCAGGAAGCAGAATCTCAACGTATTGTGCTAGTGCTCTGAAAATGGCTACTTTTCACTTACTCTTATAAATTTCCCTCAAAGGAGGAGACATAAGTGGGTTACATGAAATCCACTGGTGCTAGAAGGTGACTGCAGAATAGTTAACAGTCGACAATTAACATCCTATCCTATATAATAAAAGGGTAATATGCAAATTGACTGAACTGAGGAATGACTGGTTGCTATGATGCATACTGACCACCAGGGGGCAAGCACTCAATGTAGGGGCTGCCCCCTGGTAGTCAGTGTACTCCCACAGGAGCCCGGCTCATAGTTGGCAAGTGCAGCGGGTGGTGGTGGGAGCCTCTCCTGCCTCCATGGCAGCACTAAGGATGTCCAACTGATAACTGAAGGCTTTGGCCCGCTCCCAGTGGGGAGCGGGCCTAAGCCTTTAGTCAGACATCCCCTGAAGGCTGCTGGACTGTGAGAGGGCACAGGCTGGGCTGAGGGACACTTCCCCCTCCCCCAGTGTATGAATGTCCTGTACTGGTCTCTAGTGATAACAATAACAATGAGGGAATTTGTGGTCTGCACCCTGGCAGATTGGTTGTGTCCTGAGGGGTCTGGAGAAAGGGAAGTTACAAGTTACCTGACATTCCACAGGTATGTTATCTTAGATGTAAAAATGCAAAAGGCTCAGTAAAGATCTAAGTTGAACTTTGTCAGGGAAAATACCAGCCTACCCACTCTAGACTGTTTTTTTATTTAAAAGTTTTAATTTCAGACCACCCTTTGTGCTTACTTTAGGTCTCTGAGTTTGCAAGGCCACCAAGCAGGCCTTCCCTGAGTGAGTCAGGTTAGCATGTGGCTCCTTTTCGTTCTCAGTACCAAGGACAGAAATGGAGCCAAACTCTGAAGGACTGGGAAAACGATACCCTTCCCAAATCTCATCCCAAGACTCTGGGAAGCCCCATCTCCAACATGCACAGTCTCTTTGGTCAGTTTCCTAACAAGGACCTCTCAGGTGGAGGTTTGTGTGCTGGGACATATTAAGCTCATTGAGCAAGGACTCCTGTGAGGGCACAAGGGTCGCAGGGCCCGGCAGAAGGACAGGTGAATGACAGCTGGTCTCACAGGAAGAGCTGGGCTCCCAACTCAATGACCCCATAGGTCAAAGAACCAATGCGAAGGGTTTTCCAACTACTAAACACAGGGGCCCCCCAAAAGTGTACACATACTTTAACACCTTGAACCCTAGAAGGCCCTTTTAGGAACGTGTGACACTCACAGTGGATGAGGCTAGCAGAGCTGCAAATAGGGCCTCCTCCAGGGGACTGGCGATGCTTTTAAAAAATTCAATTACGCGTTTTCACTTGCCGTTAGTGCAAACAGAAAAATAACAGGCCCACTTGCCTCCTCCCCAAAGAGCCTTCCTCAGGGCTAATTAAAGTGCACTCTGCCAAAGCCTAAATCGGTCAGCTGCAGGCAATCCAAAGATTTAAAGGGCCACACACCCAATCGATGCCTGGCCGTCAGTAACCAGCATTGGGTTTGGAAAGGGCCACAATAAAGCTCCTCATTAACTTGAATGCTGGGAAGTCCCCGTGAAAACATCAGACCAACAATTTACTGCCATAGATTTATAAACTAGGCTTCGTCACTACACAAAGAATTGATAAGTTAAGTGATCAATGAATCTCTACAATGTATGGAGTAATCGATAGGAATTTGGGGAAGAGATAGAAAGACATTAATAATTTACATTTTATGTAGGGGTCTGTTTCTAAAGGTTAAGGGCTCTGTAAATCACATAGGAGCCGGTGAGAGCTGGAATACAGATACAGATTTGCTGTACTAAATGTAGTATTTAAACGTCAAGAATTGGGGAGAAAGTCAACACTGTCTTAGGTGGCGCAAAACAGATTTTAAAATATTCCAGAGGTTTTTGTTCCTCAGCCTGGTCTTGCCAAATGCTGTTGGCTACTCTGTTCTTTGTCCTTTTGCTCATTGCTTTATTAATAATTCTAAATAATCGCACAGAAACCTATTTCTGTGTCGGAGTTACCCAGGCCTATTTTCAGGAGGACCCTTAGCCACGCCCCAGGCTGACTTAGGACCCCTTTCCTGTTTGGAGCCCTCTGGTTCCTGCTCTCCCATGCAGACTCACTATATTCAGCTGTCTGTAAAGGAGGCTGGTCATGAAAATGGAAATTCTGCGTATCTTACACCCGTAGGAATTCTGATGCTATCAAGTTTTGTTGAAATAAACACAGAGATTTATTCCAAGTATTTAAATATATTCATTAAAGTGCTCAGTAGGATAAAAAGGATGCTGGGTCTCTCCTGTGGTTTCTGTTTTCTCTAAATGTTAAAACTTATCACAGTTTACATCTCGCCTGCCATAAATAGCAAGGTCTTCAATCTCTCCCTGAATGTCACATACCAGTAGGTCCAAGCACTCTTATTGTTGTTGGCAGAATGTGGCTCAGTCCTTATTTATTTCTTTTTTTGTTAATCCTTACCCAAGGATATTTCTTCCATTGACTTTTATAGAGGGAGTGGAAGGAAGGGGGGTGGGGAGAGAGAACATACATCCATGTGAGAGAGACATATTGATTGGTTTCCCCAGCACGCACCCTATCTGGGTCCAGGGATCAAAACTGCAACCCAGGTACCTGCCCTTGACCTGGAATCAAACCCACGAACCTTCCATGCAGGCTGGCGCTCTAACCATTTAGCAAGCATGGCCAGGGCTCAGTCCTTATTTTTGACTGCTTTTATCAGTGTTACAATAATGTATTCACATGATAAACATAATTAGATTAATAGCAGTTCCCACTTATTGACTTCTGACTCTGTTCAAGGCACTGGGTTCGTCTCTTCACACACAGCATCGCATTTAATCCTCACAACAGCCCAACTCTGGCCGCACTGGCTCCCCATCGCTGCTGCCACAGTGACCAGGGACATAGTGCATTAACAACACACATTCCTCTTACAGATCCGGAGGCCGGAAGTCTGAAGTGAGTCTCACTGGGCTAAAATGTTCATTCCCCAAAGGCATATATTTAAAAATTCCTTTAATTGTATGTCACCAAATATAAAGCAAAATAGATACCTATCTGTGGGTGATTGCTTAAATAAATTAGGACTAAATAACTACATATTATAATAAATAGCATACTATACATTATAAAGCATATCATGTGTAGTATACACTTTAATCATTGTATTATATTACATATATTTATATAGTTAAATAATCATGCACAACTGTAATGGAATATAAAGCAGCTAACTGAAAATTTGACAATGATCTTTTATTGATATGAACTATGCCAAATATATAAAGGTAAAACATAGGGTTATAAAGTCACTGCTATTGAATAATCCATGCTTAAGAAAATACGTTATATACATGTCTATGTTTACATAGTTATGCTTAGAGGTAAGTTTGGAAAGATGTACCTCAAATGTGAGTAGTGGGGATCACTAAATTTGGAATATAACTAATTTTCTCTTTTTCCTTTATACTTCCCTGAGTTGGTTGACTTTTATAAGCATACTGTATTTTATAATCAAACAACAAAAAAATAAAACTACTTTCATTTTGGAATTAAATCACTAGATGAAGTGGCTGTCATGAATCATGGCCAAAGAAAATAGCTCTTCTTAAATAATATAGTCTTCTGCATCTAAAATTTCACAAATAAAACTACAAAACAAGTCAGGTTCATGTGCTCATGAAGGTTGGCCGATAGCCAAATGCAAAGGTTACTACATCTAAGACTAGGAAGCACCAAAGACAGTTCTGCTGGGTTTACTGAAAAGTTCT
The DNA here is from genome assembly GCF_951640355.1 of Cnephaeus nilssonii. Lineage (NCBI taxonomy): Eukaryota > Metazoa > Chordata > Mammalia > Chiroptera > Vespertilionidae > Cnephaeus > Cnephaeus nilssonii. The sequence goes on along the minus strand of NC_137088.1, from coordinate 4,362,762 downwards.
TGTTTATTTAAAAGTCATTTAAATAATATCATATGTACATTCTCAAGCGGTAGCTTTGTTTATATTTTCTCTAAAGATATATTCTCAAGTAATAAAATATATTTATAGTTATATTTGCCAACTTGATCTTCACAAATAAGTAGGATTTTTTTTTCTTTTTTTCTTTCCTAAACTGCATTAGAGACTATGGATATGTGAAGGTAACTTTTACTTGGCTTATATGGGTATCACGTGATGCAATATATTACTGCGCTTTTTACACAGAGGAGTTTTAATTCTATAAGTTGTTTACTTTGGGGTGAAGATTTATTAAGTCATGCAAGTGTATATAAGCTTTACTATAGCATTTTTGATGACAAATCACATAATAAATTGTGTTATTTCTATGATTTTTATTTTCATACAATGAGGAATTTAATTGGAAATCTGTTCATGGGCTTTATTTCATTACTGAGGCTATATTGCCTGCTGGAATGGGGATAAGATATATGATTTTAATTTAGTTTTCTAAGCTTTTGATGGAGAATGCTCTGCAACTTTTACCTGACATATATCAGATCAAAATTTACTATTCCCTTTCCATCTGGGAGCCCAACCACGTGGTGGTTTCTATGTGCCGGTTTGCCTACCACATGTCACCCTCTTTTTATCTCTTCTTTAGCACTCAAAACAAAGATACAGAAATTCTAGACTCTAGGCATCAATAATCTGTATGATAAAGGGTCCAGCCCCTTTCAAATTTTTTTAAGTCAGTCTTTGAAAATAGGTTTCCAAGCAACAGATTAACCTAAAATATAATCACATCAGATATAAAATGTCCATATTCCTATTTCCTCAAGAAAAGAAGACCAGAAGACCATTGTAAGGAATTTAATTGATTTACAAATGACTTGTACAGACTCATGTATAAAACATAATAAGAGAAAGGGTTTTATTATGAAAACGGAGCCAAAGTCCAAAGTCCCATATCTATCATGGGGGGATTAAAGCCTTAAGCATTGCACTGCCCTGGAGATGAAGGGCGTTGTCTAGACTCCACTTCCAGTGTTTCTGAGTGGGACTGCATTGGCTCTGCAGTGATTCCATATCTTGTTGCTATCCATTTCCGGGAGGATTAAGTCTAATTAAATGAATTCTCTTTTTCTCAATATTTATTTAAAACTATTCCCTAGACGGTCTTAGCTTATGTTTAAATAACTCAGGAACTTATTTCATGTGGAAAATCGAGAAACTGAAACTTCAAATTTCAGTTATTAAGCTTTTCTTCTTGAGGAATCTAATGATAGGGTGTCGGCACTTAGTAACAACAGCAAAGAGCACTTAATGAAGGTATGAATATGCAGGAGAGGAGAGAGCTGATTTAGAAACCTGGGACTCTCCCTGCTCTCCTTGGCTTTGCTTTAATTTCATTCCACAACGATTTCCGCCTGCGTATTTGTAAAATAACTTCCTCAAAGGTGAGCTCAAGACATCTCAGTATATCAGATAGACTTTATTCATAAACTAGAGACCCAGTGCATGAAATTCATGCACGGGAGGGAGTGAAGGGGCAGGGAGGGTGTGTCCCTCAGCCCAGCCTGCACCCTCTCCAATCTGGGACCCCTCGAGGGATGTCTGGGATTGGGCCTTAATGGCCAGTAGGACATCCCTCTCACAATCCAGGACTGTTGGCTCCCAACCACTCACCTGCCTGATTGGCCCTAACCACTTCTGCCTGCTGGCCCGATTGCCCCTAATTGCCCTCCTCTTCCAGCCTGGTCGCCCCTAACTGCCCTCCCCTGCAGGCCTGGGTCCCCCCCCAACTGTCCTCCTCTGCAAGCCTGGTCACCCTCAACTGTCCTTCTCTGCCGGCCCAGTCACCCCTAACTGTCCTCCCCTGCAGTCCTGGTCCCCCCCCAACTGCCCTCTCCTGCAGGCCTGGTCCCCCCCAACTGCCCTCCCCTGGCAGGCCTGGGTCCCCCCTAACTGCCCTCCCCTGCAGTCCTGGTCCCCCCCAACTGCCCTCCCCTGTAGGCCTGGTCCCATCCAACTGCCCTCCCCAGCTGGCCATCTTGTGGCAGCCATCTTGTGTCCACATGGGGGCAGCCATCTTGTGTGTTGGAGTGATGGTCAATTTGCATATTACCTCTTTATTATATAGGACTAGAGGCCTCCCTTCCCCGGGCTGCGGGCACCAGTTTTCCTCTGGCACCTGGGACCCAGGCCTTTACTCCGGCCTCAGTGGAGAAGCCTAGCCTCGAGGCTTCTCCACTCTGGCCACAGCGGAGAAGCCAAGCCTCTTCAGTCTTCAGTCTTCAGCCGTCTTCAGTCTTCAGTCTTCGCTCAGGCAGGAGCCTTCAGTCTTTGCTCCATGCCTGCATATGCAAATTAACCCTCCATCTTTGTTGTGTTAATTTGCATACCCACTCCTGATTGACTGGTGGGCTTTGTGGAGGTACGGTCAATTTGCATATTTCTCTTTTATTAGTGTAGATCAGTGGTCGGCAAACTCATTAGTCAACAGAGTGGCAAACCGCGGCTCACAAGCCGCATGTGGCTCGCAAGCCACAGTTTGCCGACCACTGGTGTAGATGGATCATTTCATCATTATTCATTATGTTACTAATAGGCACAGAATCCAGCCAACTTAGGAACTAGGAATGGACACCTGCAGGGACCCACCTGCAAATAGCTGGAGGCAATCAAGAGATCTGAAATTTTGGTGACACCCTATTCATTACTTTTGTCTTTTTTTGGTAATATATATGTTTCTTTCAATTACAGTTTGCATTCAACATTATTTTGTATTAGTTTCAGGTATACAGCACAGTGGTTAGAGTCATATATGTTATCAAGTGTTTACCTGATATTGTGGTAAAATATGTATATCATAAATTTTACCGCTTAATCATTTTTAAGTGTAGCCTTCAGTGGCAATAAGCACATTCATATTGTTATGCAACCATCACCACCATCCATCTCCAGAATTTTTCATCTACCCAAACTCAATCGCTGTCCCCATTAATCACTAACTCCCCATTCCCCCTTCCCTCTCACCTGTGGCAACTGCCATTCTAGTTTCTGTTTCCATGAATCTGACCACTCTAAGGACCTCATGGGAGTAAAATCATACACAATGTGACCTTTTGTAGCCAGCTGATTTTATTTAGCATAATGTTTTCAAGCCTCCTCCATGGTGTAGCATGTGTCAGAATTCCCTTTCTCTTTAAGGCTGAATAATATTCCATTGTGTGCATAGGCCACGTTTTGTTTATCCATTCTCCTGGCAGTGGACAACTGGGCTGCTCCCACCTTTTGGCTATTGTGAATAATGCTGCTATAAACATGTGTGTGCAAATATCTATTCAAGTCCCGGGGTGGTCATTTAATTTTTAATTTTTGAGGAACCACCATACCATTTTCCACAGAGGCTGCACTACTTTATATTTCCACCAGCAATGTACAAGTTTTTCCAATTTCCTCGCATCCTTGCTAACACTTCTTATTTTCCATTTTTGGGGAGAGAGGTGTTGTTATCCTTCCTATCTAATAAAAGAGTAATATGCAAATTGACCATCACTCCAAGACACAAGATGGCTGCCCCCATGCGGTCAAAGATGGCTGCCCCCATGTGGACACAAGATGGCCGCCACAAGATGGCCTGCAGGGGAGGGCAGTTGTGGGCAGTTAGGGGTGACCAGGCCAGCAGAGGAGGGCAGTTGGGGGGGACCAGGCCTGCAGTGGAGGGCAGTTGGGGGGGGGACCAGGCCTGCAGTGGAGGACAGGTGGAGGGGGGCCAGGCCTATAGGGGAGGGCAGTTGGGGGAACCAGGCCTATAGGGGAGGGCAGTTGTGGGCGATCAGGCCAGCAGGGAGGGCAGTTAGAGGTGACCAGGCCAGCAGAGGAGGGCAGTTGGGGGGACCAGGCCTGCAGGGGAGGGCAGTTGGGGGGGACCAGGCCTGCAAGGGAGGGCAGTTGGGGGGTACCAAGCCTGCAGGGGAGGGCAGTTGGGGGGGAACAGGCTTGCAGGGGAGGGCAGTTGGGGGGGGGGGACCAGGCCTGCAGGGGAGGACAGTTGGGGGGGGACCAGGCCTGCAGGGGAGGGCAGTTAGGGGTGACCAGGCCAGCAGGGGAGGGCAGTTAGGGGCAATCGGACTGGCAGGGGAGTAGTTAGGGGGTGATCAGGCTGGCAGGCAGAAGCAATTAGGGGCAATCAGGCAGAGGCAGGTGAGCGGTTGGAAGCCAGCAGTCTTGGATTGTGAGAGGGATGTCCAACTGCCAACCCTTGCAGGCCTGGTCCCCCCCAGGGATCGGGCCTAAACGGGCGGTCAGACATTCCTCAAGGGGTCCCAGATTGGAGAGGGTGCAGGCTGGGCTGAGGGACACCTCCCCCACCCTGTGCACGAATTTCGTGCACTGGGCCTCTAGTTTTTTTATTATAGCCATACCAGTGAGAGTGAAGTGCTGTTACTATACTTTTAAGGACAGACATCTGGAAAAGGTGCTGTTATAGGAAATGTTTCTTCCATTTTTATTATACAGGGTGTCTCCCCAAAACGCATACACACTTTGAATGATTATAAAGTCAGTATTAATTAACATACAGTTCATTTTAAAAATTTAGAAGAATCTAGAGAAGTGAATAATTTTTTTTTTTTTTTGTCAATGCCTGTTTTCAAACTGATGACCGTTCTGATCCAGGCACTGCTGATAACATTAAGCAATGATATTGCAAACATCAAGAATAATTTTGTTGGGTATTTGTGAACCCACAATTTGTCCACTTTTGCCAGTTTCATAAAGTTTATCTTTTATGTGTCCTCATAAAAAAAAGTCTAGTAGCACTTTAAGATAAATTTTCTTTGTTCAAAGCTTAGTCTGGCTTTACCCATTATTTCAAATCAGTTAAACCTGAAAAGGCATGAAAATTAAGTGAGTTATCAGCTGTTTAAGTGTGTATACATTTTGGGGGGACACCCTATATGTAGCAGGGAAAATAGCACATGGGCCTATTTAAGAAAGGCCCAAGGCACCCCTCCTTCATGCTGCATCCCAGACCCGTTCATTCCTCCCTTCAGGGAGGCGCACACAGTGCTCATCATCTTCCCACCAGGCAATGGGGAGAGTGCACAGTCGGGTAGAAGAGACCAACGATTAAATAAGCCATTAAAATTGCCATATGGGACGGGTCCTAAGCAGCCCAGGCTGGGAACACCGGGGACACTTTCTCCAGGACACGGTGACTGTGTCCACACCTGAGTGAATACGGGTCAGCAAACAGGTCAGGGGATGAGGGAATATTCCAGATATCAGCAGCCAGGCCCCAAAGTGCATGAGGCCTTTCCGAGCAGATTCTAGACACTCAGTGTTTCTTCACCACCCAGAAGGAGAAGCCAGGCACCAGGCAAGAAAAAACACAGAACCGGCTGCCTCAAAATCACACTCTGACTAACAAAGGAGATTCACGGGAAGCTCCCTGGTCCCCGTAGTTCACACAGCACACGTGCCATGTGTCCACAGACGGCATTGCCTGCTTCTCCCCCAACACATGCTTGGCTGACGTTTTCAATGAAAGAGGCAAAGGGGGCACAAAAGACCTTACCTGTATCTCCTCCTTCAGCGACTCGGGTCATAGATGCTTCCCAAAAGAGAGACGAGGAGACATGAGAGCCAGGCCGTCTGGAGAGGGGAGAGAGAGATTCGTTACTAAGTGGCCCTGAGAGACCAAGGCCAGCTATCACAGGACACAGTCTAGGCACAAGGTATCACAGAGGTTCCCTTCAAGTACCTACACAGGTGCTCATTCAGAGTATTGGTTCCGCCCTGGCCAGGGGGCTCGGTAGGTTGGTACATCCTCCTGTGCTCCAAAGGTTTTGGGTTGGATTACGGTGGGGACACACACCTAGGTTGCAGGTTCATCTCCAGTCTGGCTCCCACGGAAGGCAACCGATTGATCGATTGATGTTTGTTTCTCTCTCTCTCTCTCACTCTCTCTCTCAAATCAATAAAAAAAAACACATATCCTTGGGTAAGGATTTTTTTTTAGAGTCCTGGTTCCCTAGGGCTGCTGTAACAAAGCACCCCTACCCCTACGAGGCAGCCTAGGGCAACATCCGCTTATCCTCTCCCAGTTGGGAAGCCACAAGGGCAAACCCCACCTGTCCACGGGCCGGCTCTCTCTGAAGGCCTCTTCCTCCGGTGCCTTCCTCGGTGGCACGTGGCCGGCTGGTAACTCCAAACTCTGCCTCCAGGGTCACAAGACCTTCTTCCCTGCGTCCCCAGGAGGCCGTCTCACAGGACGCAGCAAGGGGTCACAGGCCACCCTAAGGCAGCACCCGCTCCCCTGAGCTAATTCTCCTGCAGACCCAGTGCTCTCACAGGGGGCGCATGCTGAGCTCTGGGGAGCCCTGCCTTTGGGGAGGACGCTCCTGGGGAACCCGCAGTGGGGAGAAGGCAGGGGTGCGGATCACCCGGAAAGACTAAGGCCGCAGAGCACCGGCTGTGGCTGCGATCCCTTAATTCCTGGGTAATTACCTTCGGACCCGCCCACGGACCCCTGTGGGTGTGCAGTCACCCAGCGCGCCCTGCTGTAGCGGCCCGTGCCGTGTGCGAGGGGAAGTTAACGGGGTGTGGTGACCCCGTCGCGGGCCCAGGCGCTGTCCACCGATGTCACGTCGCCAAAAACAAGGGGCTCCCGGTCCACAGGAGCTCGCCTGCTCCCAGGCCTCCCGCCCCCACCGCCACACGGGCTCCTGAGAAAGCTGGGCACCTGTGCGGGAGGAAACCTCGTGGAGCCCGCGGGAAAGGGGCAGGGTCTCCCCAGGACCCACCGGAGCCCCAAATTTCTGAGCTTCTGCCTGCAGAGCAAAGGGTTGAAGCTCATCCGACTTCGGAGAACTTTACCTGAGGCAGGAGCTCCCCCACACCTGGCTCTGCCCGCTGGAGCCCAGCGAGGCCCGGGGAGCGGGGGGCCTCGGGGAGCTGGGGGCCCGGGGAGCGGGGGGCCTCGGGGAGCTGGGGGCCCGTGGAGTTGGGGGCCACGGGGAGCTGGGGGCCCGAGGAGCTGGGGGCCGCGCTTCCAGGACCTCCTGCACCATGGGGCCTGCAGGCGTTCTGAGCACGAGCCCGGCCTGCCTGGAGCCCCGCCCTGCGTCCACTTCCGGGACCCCGGGCCCCACTTCCGGGTGCGCCGGGCCCACTTCTGAGGGCACTGGCTTCGCCCCCGGCGCCGCTGCAGGGGCTCCTCGAGCTGCTCCGTCTTCCTGACGCCCCACCCGCGGGACCCCCAGGTACAGCCGCGTGTTTCCAGAGCCAGTGGGACCTGCGGGCCAAGCCGGGTGCGGGCGCTGAGGGGCTGGAGGCGGGAAACAAGGGCCAGGAGGCCGGTGAGGGCGCTGAGGGACAAAGGCAGGACACGTGGGCCCAGGGATACGGGCGCTGCCGAGGAGACCAAGGCAGGACACGCAGGTCTCCCCGCAGGTGGGCCACTGGGGTGCAGACACACTCGCCACACCTGAAGGCGCCATTGCACATGGGCAGCGCCGGGAGGAAAGGCGGGGGTGGGGGGTGGCCCCTCTGATGGTGGGATACCTAGTCCCCCTGTGTGGGCGCGGGGTGGGCACCGTCATGCAGAGGACACGGGACCCCAGACTTGCCCCGTGGGAAGCTGAGGGGGAAGAGCCCTGCAGGGGGCGCTCCACGAGCCCCTGCTGCTGCGGAAGCTTGGGAACCTTTAAAGCCCCCTCCGGAGAGCTTAGGAGGCAGAGGTGACCTGGGTCTGACCCAGCAGAGGCGCCCTGGAGAAGCAGTTTTCCCAGCTGGTTCCCGGAGGAGGTCAGAGGTCTGACACGCGGGAGGAGGTGACACGAGGGGGGGGGGATCTGACACACCAGAGGGAGGTGACCTGCCCGGAGGATGTGATGCCAGGAGAGGTGACACTCCACCAGGATGGAACATGCCAGTGGCGTCTGTGACAGCCGAGAGGATGTGACGCACCAGAAGGATCCCACGCTGGCGCTGGCGTTAAAGCGGAGGGGCCGTGGGGTGAGAAAGGCAGGCAGCGCCCCTCGCCCCCCTCCCTCCGCCAAGACCCAGCCATGCCGACCTCGGTTCTGCGACCTGGAGCTGAATGCTGCCGCAGCCCCAATGAGCTGGGAAAGTGGCTTCTAAACCAGAACCTGCAGGCGACAGCCCAGCCAGACACACCTTGATGTCAGCTGGGTCAGACCCTGAGCAGAGAACCCGGTTAAACGAAGCAGAAAATGAATCACAAGTAGCTCATCTAAAGAATTAATATGTCCAGATGTCTTAGGAATTGATTGACAGTAACATCCCCCGTAAGAGCCCCCCCCAAAGGTCTTGAAGTTTCTGCTCCATTCTTGGAAACTCACTGTCTACCAGAGCTCCTGGATTTTAAGATGGCACAATGACAGCGTTCCTTCTCAGAGTGAGCTGACACCCGTCTGTCTCCCTGTGGTTTTCAGCCCGGGGTCCTTGGTCTAAGCTGGAGGACACTGAAGGATAGAGAATTCAGAGGAGCCAACGAATCCTACTTCTAGCAATAAGTAGTTTAATCCCATCTGTAAACCGTAGCGCCATTGACAATGGAGCCAGCATTTGTTAACCCTTTGCACAAAAGGTTAAACTACGTTGGGCAAGTCATTTTCCATAAAACAACCCATTTGGTCCTCACAAGGTAAGGGTGTCTAGTGTACCTAGGAGGGAGTCACATGGAACCCTGAGGAGGATTAGGTCAGGTGCCCAATGCCAAACTGCTTTTACTTGGACACAACAGAATGCAACATTCATTTGCATTGACTTTTACTACTCTTGTCCTTCTCGAGAAGGTTAGAGTTTCCCGGTGGCATAGTCATCAGGGAATGAGATAAAGTGGTCCATTAAATCATTGATCAGAACTCTTATAGGGAGGAATCAATGTTTAAAAGGCTTTGATATTATTTTATTAGTATTTTCATCCAGTCAAAAATGTTGTAATCATAGGAAGTTATGTATATTTCAGCAAAGGTTAAGTCATACTCCTGAGATCTACTGGACAGAAGAGCATTTCCCAGTCATAGGAGGTCAGCAAGTCCAAAACAGAGAGACATCTGAGAGCCATTTAATAAATTGATCTTGTTAAGTGAAGGAAATAATAATGCATTCAACTTTATGCATAGTGTGAATCCCCTAATTACTCTAACTTGCTCAAGCATCTGGAGTGCAGAACTGGCTGAGTCTTCTGATATTTGGGGGCCAGACTTTTGACAAATTTATTCTTCTTCTTCATAACTATTATTAGTTGCTCTTTTACAGCATGTAAGTTGTGTACCACACTAGTACCATGTAGCACACACAGCTTGATATTTTGTCAGATCCATCTGGCCTAAGCCCTGTTGGTATTTATTTATGTTTTCTATTTTTTAATTAAATAAGTTTAAGAGTTTTGCCATTTTCCACCTCCTTTAATGGTGAGCTAGTGGTTGCCAAGGGGCATGGGGGAAAGGTTAGGGATGGGTGAAGTAAATAAATATCAAAATACATGAACTTGCATATGTGCACAAAGCAACATAGTGAATTTCAGTGCATATATATATCCTCTCTAATAAAATGGTAATATGCAAATTAACCATCACTCCTCTACATAAGCCACACCCACCAGCCAAGCCACGCCCACCAGCCAATCAGGGCGAGTATGCAAATTAACCCCAATCCAAGATGGCTACAGCCACAGAGAGCAAGGTTTCCCAGGTGACAGAGCAAGCCAAGCTTTCCATAGCCGTTGCAGGCCTAAGCCTCCACTCAAGCTACAAAGTTTCAATTATAGAAGGTAAACAAATTCAAACAAATGGCGGCAGAATGGAGCTTGAGAGAGCAGGCCAGGGTTGCCGGCGGCAACAGGCGAATCAAGCTTTCTGCACACCCTGGCCGGGCTCACCCGCTTAAGGCTACAAAGTTTCAATTGTAAAAGGTGAATTAACTGCCACAGAAATGGCTGCCGCCCTAGAAATGGCTGCCGCCCTAGGCTACAAAGTTTCAATTGTAGAAGGAAAATAAATTCCAGATACCAGGGCCTCCCCTTGGGTTGCCAGGGGGCGTGGCCGGCCTGCAAACCACCACAGGCCCCTCGCTCAGGCCACCCCACACCCTAAGGGAACCCCCACCCTTATCTGTGACACCCTTCAGGGCAAACCAGCTGGCCCCCACCCCTGTACCAGGCCTCTATCCTATCTAATAAAAGAGTAATATACAGATTGATCATCACTGCAACACACAATATAGCTGCCCCCATGTGGTCAAAGATCCTGCCCCCATGTGGACACAAGATGGCCACCACAAGATGGCCAGCAGGAGAGGGCAGTTGGGAGGCACCCGGCCTGCAAGGGAGGGCAGTTGGGAGGGACCAGGCTTGCAAGGGAGGGCAGTTGAGAGGGACCAGGCTTGCAAGGGAGGGCAGTTGGAGGTGATCAACCCTGCAGGAGAGGGCAGTTAGGGGTGACCAGGCCAGCAGAGGAGGGAAGTTGGGGGCAAACAGGCTGGCAGGGGAGCAGTTAAGCATCAACCAGGCTGGCAGCGGAGTGGTTAGGGGGTGATCAGGCTGGCAGGCAGAAGCGGTTAGGGGCAATCAGGAAGGCAGGCAGGCAAGCAGTTGGGAGCCAGCAGTCCTGGATTGTGAGAGGGATGTCCGACTGCCCGTTTAGGCCCGATCCCACCAGTATCGGGCCTAAACGGGCAGTCGGACATCCCTCCAGGCGTCCCATATTGGAGAGGGTACAGGCTGGGCTGAGGGACAACCCCCCGCCGTGCACGAATTTCGTGCACCAGGCTTCTAGTATATATATATAGCCCTTCTCAGAAATCTGCCATATGACTTGAAATTCCAATTTGAGAAACCAACTCTTTTTGATTTGAGGTAAAAGTCGATAGTCAGAACTCTAATATCGCCCTGAGATGGTTATGGAGTCATCGCTACAGCCAGGTGAGCGAGCCTGCACATCCTTCGCAGGAACTAGAGAGGCCTTTTATGAAGGAGGCCAGAATGTAGGGCTAGAGAGGCTGAGGGAGAAAGCAGTCAGTTGACATTTGTTCATGAGATGTATGCATGTGACCTGTTAATTCATTTGGTTGCAGTGGAGCAAAGGGAAGGGAAGCATCAATTGTGCTGAACTTGTAGGCTCATGTTTGCTGAGAACTTTCAATGATGGTTAAGTGTATAGTAAAGAGCAGAATCAGACATCTAATACCTAGTGTACCTTTGGAATGAAACATCTGATGTGTTCAAGGGTATATTCCTTTATAAGTGTTTCTCTTCTCCATTCCTCTGTCTAACCGAAGAGATGAAAAATAGATGTTATTTTGCATGCTCCCTCCAATCCACCGAGTGATATGGGCTCCCTGAATGAAAATCTGAGGCTAATTCTGGGATCAAGCCCTGTTCAGAGGTAAACAATGTCAGGTCGATTACCAGGAGTACCAGGGACATGAAGGAAGGAAAGTGTTTGTATGCACACTGTGTACCCAGAACCACATCTTTTTCATCTCAATTCCTGGAAAGAGGACGTTAGGCGCAGATGCTGTGAAAAACCCTCCCTCCTCTCATGGTTTCTAAGTGTCCTAGGCTGAGGTGAAGAGACCCCCACCACATTAAAATCTTCCCATTAACAGCCAATGCACTGGGGACTTTCCATATACTAACTATAGTGAGGGCCGCACACTCACTCAGACATCCACTGACCTGAAAGCACTCAGTGTTTCAATAAAATATGCAAAATCATGTCATTAACAGACAAAAATAGGTCGCTGGTTTAGCATGCACTTTTAGTGAGAGCATCATTTAAGTGTATGCTATCACCCCACTGCAGAGCAAGAGCAAACATTTCATAGACCATTTCATCCCGGCTTAGTCAGCTCTCTTCTGTCTGTGTGTGTTAGCATTACATGAAGGTTAGACTGGAATTAGCTTCCTGCTGTGCCACTCTGGTGTTAACCCTCCACCTCCCACTCCAGTACTTTTCTCACCACAAGAGCTACTACTTTGCTTTGGTGCATACTCATCATTATGTCTTCATTAAATATTGCTTATCAAAGGCCTCTCGTTCTTGAAATATTCCTGAAATAAGCAGGGAAACGGGTACAGCTCATTTTGAACTATGGATACTTTGGTTTATTTAATTTTCACTTGAAATTCCATAGAAAACCATTCAAAAGCATTAAAATGGAGTTTTCGTTTTGTAATTTAAGAAGTCTGTACAAAAACAGTGACAATTATGTGTTCCATTGGATGGGAGTTTACAGCTCACTGTACATACCACTGTGGGGCATTTTAAGTATTCCCTCGTATCTCTACCCAAAGATACTCTAAAGATGACCATAATCCAGGTAGCAGTGACAGAATTGGGTCCTCCATCCTTGTGATCTCGGTGCTCCTGGTGCTGGATTTATCCATACCCTGCCTTTCCTCTGAGCTAAAGGGAACCGAGAGTGGGGTCTGCCAAGTACCTCTCAACTCCAGCTTCTGTGGACTGTGTGACTTATGTAGACAGTCACACCTCCCAAACATGAGTCTATCTAGAAGCCACATCCGTGAACACAATTTCATACCTATTTCCTCCTTTCTCTATCCTAATGGTGAGGGAACAGAAAAAGATTGTAGGCGTTGGGATGTTTGTGAAGCTTAACATGTCAGACTTTTTGCGTGATGGGTTTACATACCTGCTCCTGAAAAGTAAGTGTAAGCAATCACTTCAAGATGGGAAGCTCATATAGCACATGTTGGACAAGGAGAGGGGTTTTGGCAAATCAAACATCACTCCATAATGCTTAGAAAATGAAATATATTACTCCTATGGGAAAGAGTTGCTTTGGGTAACTTTCAATTTTATTTAATATATGATAATAATTTCCAACATGATTTTAATCTTGTATTTCTAAAGCAAATCCATCTATTTGAAAGTTGATAAATATTAATAATGACCACCAGGAGAATCCAGTCCTGTCATCTTCCCAATCAGAGAGTTTGTAGATGTGCTTGGACATTGTAAGGAGAATAGGTTCTTTGGAGGAACTGAAATGTTCATCTTGGAATGTACTTAATCAGCTGCTACTACCACACTAATGGTAATAATAATATCAGCAAAAACGTATTGAGTAACTCAGTGTGCCAAGGACTTGACAGTAATCTCCTCCTCTAATCTTCACAGAAACATGAGGTAGATGCTATTATTTTATCTGTTTGACTCTCAGGTACAGAAATTGAGTTTTAGAGGCATCAAATAACCTGCCCAGAGTCAAGAAGCTACTGGTGTGGGAGCCAAGCATCCAAACACAGTATTATTCAAACATTCAAACTCTAAGCCACTATTCTTCACCCTCTCCTTACCTTCTTCATGCTTTATTCCCCTGCTTCCAAAAGCATGTTCAGGCAAAAGTGCTTAAAGATCTCAGAAGGGGAGAATATAGCCCAAGAACTGTGAGCAATTCACAGTAAAAAAAAAAAAAGGGGGGGGTGGGTGGAGAAGAGCAGGGCAGTCCACAGTGGAGAAGAAAGCTTGGGTTTCTGGAAAACGCCGAGGCTGCTGGCAAGATCAGGCCGGGATGAAGTGGGGAGTGACTAAGGCTTGGATGCGGACACATGTGCAGGTGAGACTTCAGGTACGGAAAGCCTATAGCATACGCACAACAGGGAGAAGAAATTGTGGTGTCACTACAGTATAAGAAAGTCTCAGTCTTGGCCACTGATTTTTGTTTAGAGAGATTACTTAGAAAAGCAATGCTGGAGGTAAAAAAAAAATGTCTGGATAGGAAGGAGCTTATGTGTGGAACAGAAAGCTACAAACACTTCAGGTGAAACATTTCTTTCTAGAGCCGGGGTGGGGAACCTTTTTTTCTGTCAAGGGCCATTTGGATATTCATAATATCATTTGCGGGCCATACAAAATTATCAGCGTAAAAGTTATCCTGCTGTATTGGGTCAAATATTTAATGAACTCACCCCTAATGCCTTGGCAGGGCCAGGCCAAATGATTTCTCGAACCTTATGTGGCCCATGGACCTGGCGTTCCCCACCCCTGTTCTACAGGGATGGTAACAATGAGGAATCGCCCTTAGAATGAGGAAGCTGTGGGCAAAGAAGCGGTGTTTCATCTTTGAGTAGCTCTTTCAGCCACAGTAAGTGATGAACTACTGGGAAAGAATTGCTCACAGTGGAAGGCCATGATTTCAGGGTGCAGAATAGACCATATTCTGCCCATCAAGCTGTTTGCCCAGGTTTTCTGTCTAATCCAGGCACTGCCCTGTCAAGAAGAGTTTCTTAATCAAGCTTCATAATTATCTGTTGTTTTGCTGAATTTTTGGTCTGCTTTCATTTTTTTTTTCTTAGTACTTAGTCTGCTTTCATTTTTCATAGTACCTTGTAGAGAAGGAAACTCAAAACTAGAAAAAGATATATGCAGTAATATAAAAATGCCTTTAAATATTTACTGCCATCTTTCCTCCCATATCTTATTTGGGAGGAAACACACACACACACACACACACATTTGGGATATAATAGCTTTCATTACAAATGGTAACATTTTACATGTGATGCAAATTTTACACATATTTCATGTATACATCCACTATTTGAGAATTATACCAAATATATGTGACTCATTATTTGTGTTAGAAATTAGGACAAGTTTACAATAGATTTCTTGACATAGTTTTAACTATTTTTAAGGAAAGTGAAAACATTCTTAGACCTGTTATCTTCATTCTCCAAAACTTTTATCTATGTACTATTTTAAATTGAAGCTGTATGTGAATTTATAAAGCACTGAGTTTGACTTGTTTATGAAATACATCCAAGATAAACGTATCTTTAAACGTGTCTTTGAAGGAAGGTTCCTATTAATGTAGCTGTCAATAGCCTAGCATGGTTACAAATGACAAACATTGCCACAGTTGATTTAAGGGAAAATCGTATTTATTGGAAAACAGTTGACAGCTCAGAGGAGAGCTAGGAAGACTCGAAAGGAGGCAGGGAAAAAGAGCCGGAGAAAGCGGAGCAAGGCAGCCCAAGGCAAGCAAACTAGTGCCCAGAGCAGCCCGTGCGGACACCTGTCACAGCCAGCTTTGAATATGGCGCCACAGCTTGTACTGCCGCCATCGCCAGAACTTAATGTCTGCACCACTGACACCTCTCCCTTGCTGGCCCCAGAGATGGGGTTTGCCACAATCTATGCTCTTTGCTTTCACTATGTCCAGATATAAGTTGTCTGATCACAGGCCCACATCTAGCTGGCCCTTTTCATTCCCTCGTAGGAAAAGGGCTGCCTTGCACTAGAACTCATTCAGGAATTCCAGAAACATTTCCAGGGGCTGCCCAGTGAGAACGATGATATGTAATGCAGAATGGCTTTATTAACGTAGCTGTATTAGTGGGCTGTTTTCTCAGTAATACTGAAGAACAGACAAGCTCCCATGTGCAGAGGCTCACTCACTGTCCTGTGGATCAGCTGTGCTCTGCCAGGCTCGTGGGGGACTGGGTGGGGATTAAGTTCAGGTTTGCTCCGCTAGTCTTTCTCTCTGGTGCAGTGACCACCTGGGAAAAATCTCAGAAGTGATGTCAGAAGTGCAAATGCCAGTCTGAACCCCTCAAGTGCACCTAGAGCCCTGGCAGCGTCAGCCCATTCACCGAGGTTCATTGGCCAAAGACAGTCACCTACCAAGCCAAGCGTAGGAGGCATGATGTACCTTCAACTTCTCTCTGGGAGGGGCTGGAAATGCACCTGGCACAGGCTCTGATGTTTGATTCTGTCACAGGGCGGAAATGGATGGGGAGATCAGTCAGTCTGCTGTAGTTAGAGAAGCACTATCAGTTAGTCTGAACCAATTGGGACCTTGTTATTGTGTATATCTTTAATATTATTCTAGTTCCTAACATTGCCATATTAATATGCATTTTCCCATCTATCCTACTTGTGACATGTTTTTGACAACACCCCTCCACCCCAACATCATTCCTCTTTTTTAGTTTCTCCTCTTTGACAAAAACCAAAACAATATTAAGGAAAAGGAGATTATGCACTTCTTAATTGAGGCATAGCCTAGCTCAGTGCTTTTTCTAAAGGGTATGAGAGCTGTACAGGGAATTTAGCCATTGCCATAGGGGCTCTAAGTGAGGGGTGCACCAGGCCTGGAAGTGAGAATCTCCTGGGAGAGAGTTTTTGACTCTAGAAGGATACCCCGTGCTGATTTCATCAGATTTTCTAAGGTGAGGTCTGGGTACTTTAACAAAATCAAGTGTTTGGTATCCATATTAAAGCTTGAGAAGCACTGTTCTAAACTCAGTGGCCTGGTTGTAAGCCTGACTTGACTACATGTCTCTGGGCCCCACAACTTGATGCTTAACATTTCTAAGCTGTGTCATTAATCATTTGAAAAGCTAGGTGATCAAAATGAATAGCTCACATACTTGTTGAGTTATTATCAAATGAAAGAATGAATGGAAGCACAGTGGGAGATGTATAACAAGTACTCAATAGTACGTCTTACTATTACCATTATCTCAATTTTGACATTCTCTGTGACCTTGAGAATTTGAGTTTTCTCCCTGGGGGTAATTTTCTCATGTAAAACTACAGATGAATAATTCTCTGATTTTCCTTTCAACTCTGTCAATGATTTTCTGGTCTCACTTCAAAATCATTATTCCATCATTATAGAAATATGCTATTACTCTGAATGCGTGCTCAACCATAGGGATTAAAAATATTGGAAGGGAAATATATCACATCTCTTTCCCTTGAGATAACTTTTGTGATTATTTTGCTGTTTTGGAATATACAGGTTTGCAGTGTGTAAATGTAGTTTGACAGGATGGCAAAGATAAAGCAGTAGCATATATTACACACACACACACACACACACACACACACACCCCTCCTCGATATATGATAGATAGATAGATAGATAGATAGATAGATAGATAGATCCCTTGCGGTAACCATTTTTCATTGCAATCCCTACTTGGAAACTGTATCGCTAAATGGAGAGACAGAGAGAGAGTGAGACAGACAGAGAGAGAGAGAGTGAGTAAGCGAGAGAGAGATAGATTACAAGGATATAAAGGAGTGGCTCACCAATTATGGAGGCTCAGATGTTCCCCATTAGTTGGTAAGCTGGAGGTTGGAGCAGGAGAGCTGATGGTGTAAATTCCAGATTGAGTCCCAGTTCGAAGCAGGAGAAGATGCTGTCCCAGCCTGAAGACAGGCAGAGAGAAGAATTCTCCATTCTGTTCTAGCCAGGCCTGCACAGATTGATGGTACCCACTCCCAACAGGGAGGGCCACCTGCTTCACGCAGACCACTTGTCAGGTGTCCCTTTCATCCAGAAGTCCCTCCCTCCCCAACACACCTGAATAATGTTTAACCAGCTTTCGGGGCCCTCATGGCCAGTAAGGTTGACACATACATGAACCGTGCCACTATGTGATGCCAATAAACCGAGCTTGCTTCCTGGCTAAGTTTCAATCTTCAAAAACCTGCAGAGGAACATTTGCTGAGTTCAAAACATATGTTGTGCCTTCTGTGACAGTTTTCTTTGTGTAGCAAGTTGCTTACTGAAAATTTTGTCCTCGAAGGTAGGGTTTGGGTATTCTGTTTTCATGGTACGCAAAGTCTGTCATTCTTCATTACTTCAGCAAGGAATAGAATCATTGACACTGATAAGTAATACATTTTTTACTCATTACTGGTT
Source organism: Cnephaeus nilssonii (assembly GCF_951640355.1). Classification (NCBI taxonomy): domain Eukaryota; kingdom Metazoa; phylum Chordata; class Mammalia; order Chiroptera; family Vespertilionidae; genus Cnephaeus; species Cnephaeus nilssonii. The sequence continues at coordinate 4,345,047 of NC_137088.1, read as the reverse complement.
ATTATCTTAGTGTTACTCTGCTTACCGTGTTATGAATATTCAAATATAGACATGACATCTAGACTGTGATCTTCCTGATGCCAGGGACCTCTTCTCTCTCATCCCCCAAGCTCATCTTAGCAGAAGCTCAACTTAGACACTTATTATTCCTTAAATGAGTGAATGTACCATTTAAAATTTTCAGCAGCACTGCGACCAAGAGGCCATCTTTATTCTCATTTCACAAATAAGAAAATTGTATCAATTTGCTTTTGCTACAGTAATAAGCAATGGCATAAAACATGCATTTATTTCTCCTGTGTGCCACTTAGCCGGGGCAGTTCATCTAGGGTCGTTGGGTAGGGACCCTCCACTCCTGTGTTGTTCTCAGGACTTGGGAGAAAGAAGCCACCGGCCAGGATGAGCTTTTCTCTTGTTGGTGAGAGGATGTAAGACAGTGAGCAAAACATGCAAGGCCTCTTGAGAGCTGGCTCAGAAGTGACACATTGTCCCCCACTCATATTTCTTTGGCTAAAACAAGTCTCATGGTCACGCTCCATCCACAATGAGGCCATGGCAGTGGTGTGGGTACATGGAGGGGTAGGGGAGAGTTGGAGCCAGTGATTCAATCTGCCTAAGATGCCAAGACTAATAAGGGTCATTTGATTTGGCCAAGGTCATAGACTTAGGCTCTGGAGCCAAGATTTGACCTCAAGTTGCTGATGCCAATGTTTTTTAAACTCTCTGCTATGATCAAGTAGCCATAGTGAAGTTATTTTTGGCATCTGGGTAAATAACATACAAATATTTTTTGCAGTAACCTTCCTATAAAAACAACAACAAACTACAATGCATTTATCTAAACCTTGTTGAGAAAGGGGATCTTACATCTGCAAAGGATCTAATTAAAAGTTGATGATCTAATAGGCATCCTCCATCTATTATTTACTCTAGAGGTTGAGATTCAATTAAAATTGGGATCCAAGCTTCAATTTTGGCACAGCATCTTGTCATCGGCAGGCAGCAAATGTCCCAGAGGCAGCAGGAACGTCCCTGAATAGGAAGCACTGACTCAAGCAGCCAAGCGCATCTCACAAGTCACACCCTGACGATTGCGTGTGGTTTGGTTCTGTGAAGGGCTGAGTATTCAGTGGAAGATATTTAATGGCATGTTTTTCACACAGTTGTCCCAATGCCATTTGTTTAGACATATATGTACATATTATATATGATATTTATTGGGTTGGATAAAGCTCATATTTATATTGTATTGCAGAGCTGAGTCCTCTGTAATTATTTTTTGTCAACAGCTTTTGACTGATAGTGAAAGACTAGATCATTATTTATGTTTAAAATCTCAAATAGCTTGAAGTTAGGACCTTGCATTAATGTCAGAAATCTCCTTGCCTTTGAAGACATTGTGTGTCATTCAGTATTCCCTGCATCACATGACCAGTGCCCTCTGATTTCAGGTCACTGTCTGCATAGCTGCAGCGCACCCGGGCCTGCCCATCTGGCTGCCTGGTCTGTCAGAAATGAGATGATTCTGGATGTCCATTCTCACCACAAATGACTTTCAATTAGAGAAGGTTTGAGATTACAGATGGGAATTAGTCAAATATACTCCTTCCCAAAAAGCAAAAATGGCATTAAATGTACCCAGTTCCTATCAGAGTTTTGTTTGTAGATGTATGTTTACAGGCGTAGTTATATTCTTTAGTTTATGGACAGAGTACTGACTAGCAACACTTTCAAATTAAGCTTTTATTTTTAATTAAATATTGGCATATATTAAAGATGATAGAAAAATTGTTAATTTTCTACAAATTTGAAGCATGTTTTCTTTTCTTTCTTTTTTTGCCAGAGACATGTACATATTACATCAGACGCAAAAGATTAAGACAGAGTCTCTGCAACACCAGATTTCCATGCCAGGCCATCTTCGTTTCCGAAGGCTGCACAGTCGCTCACCATGGCCATGAGCTGCCTGTGCTGATTGGCACCTGTCACTCTGAAAAATATTCTGGGGCCAGGTCACTGCTGGCAGTGCTGAAAACCCTGTCTCAGGCTTTCTATCAAAATTTCAAATTTCCATCATGAGAGTGAACATTCCTAAACCTTTCCACACAGAGGGGCTCTGTCTGTGACGCACGGTCAGATGGAACTGGACGTCACCATGAAGCCAGGTGTGAGCTGGCCACGCATGACTCTAAAGTTCACCACTGCCTCCAGTGCCAGGCTCTGCAGCTTGAGCTCCAGACTGAAGCCTCCAGGCCTCCTGCTGTGAGCACTGGTCATATCTCAAAATAACTGAGATGACCTTTCCAGCAGCCAATTTTCCTTGATCTTCAAAAATAAAATAGGCTTTTACTCTTGAAGAATGAGTATTAATCAAGCCAGTAGCTATAAAAATGTCTGAAAATAGCATTTAAATAGGGATCGGAATGAGCGGCTAGGCCAGGTAATCCTGGTTCCAAGCGTGCTCCGGCCATTGCAGGCTGTGGCCCTCACAGGAGCCGTCAGTGTCTGCGGCCTCTCTGTTACTCCCAGGCTGGGTTCTGGGAGTGCGTTCACTGCGCACTTGCTGTACTGGGCTGAATGCAGAGTGAATGGTGGTCATTTTCTTATTTACTCCGTAGACAAAGAAACAGAAGTTAGAGAAGCTAGGAAATCGCAGAGCAGTAAAACATGACCACGTCTAGTCTGATAGTTGGTTCATAGTAAGTCTCAACAAACACTAATTTCAGAGACTAACTTTCATTTTTCCACTCCTTCCCATTCTGCTTACCCTGCTCATGTTACTATCATTCAGTTCAGGTCTTCTGAAACCACCAGTTCTTCCCAGTTAGCTGACCTGTGCCGGGGATCTGACTACGCCAGTGACTTCTGTCCCAAAGTGCCCGATGACATGTCGCACTAGGTACCTTGCACATGCAGTTATCTCAGCAGCGTTTATGCATCACCCTCAAGGGCTGTGTCAGAGGGAATCTGACTGGGACAAGTCAGAGAAGCTCTTTGCTGTCATGGCATTTAATTCTAGCAGGGAAAGCAAAACAAAAGAAATGAGTAATGAGTAAAGCAAGCGAGGCCACGGGTAGTAAATGGGAGAGTGCTACTGCAGATAAGGGGCAAAGAAGACCTCTCAGGCATGTTAGTTTGCCAGAGTTGTATAACGGAGTCACAAACTGGGTTTAAACAACAGGACTTGATTACCTCTGTTCTGGAGGCTGGAAGTCCAAGATCAAGGTGTCCTAAGGGCTCCTGTCTTCGGAGGACAGAGGCAGGACCTGCTCTGTACCTCTCTTCTGGCTTGTGAGAGGTTAGGCATTTCTTGGTGTGAGGATGGCATTCTCCGGGCTTCTTCACTCCATGTCGATCTCTGTGTTCAAATCTCCCTATTCCATAAGGCCCCAGTCACATTGTATGACCTCATCTTCACCATCTGCTAAGACCCCGTTTTCAAGTAAGGTCACATTCACAGGTACTGGTCCTTAGGATTTCAACATCTTCCGCGCCCCCCCCAAAACAGGGTGAGACTTAAAGTATGTGTGGAAGGATAAATGCCTGAACAGTGCCTGGTTGAGGGGGGCATACTAGGTTCAGTTTCTGTTTGTAAAAATTCATAGACGTTCGTTCCTTGGTGAGAAGCCATTGGAGATGGTTGGCCCAGTGGAGAAACCTATGGCAGACGTGAAGTATTAGCACTGTGCAGAAATGCCTTCGTTTCTCTCTGCGGAATGGAGCTGTGAATTATTTACATGACTATCATATAACGACTTACCGACTTCAGAACTGTAAAGAACCCTATTAATGTTTTAAGCATTTCCCTTTATTTTAACACAAGTAAATTATTTAGGCAATGTTAAAATGGTTTATGCTTTGACTAATGAGTAGAGAAAGTGTATATCATATCTTCTTTTAATTGGCTGTTTACCTTATCCTGTGGAAATAATACATTTATTATTTCAGACATAATTAACTATGCGTATACTCCCTGATGGGTATGTGTGCCATTTTTACACTTGATTTAGTCATTAGGACACATGGATGTGGAGATAATTGTTACTTGGGAAATGTCACTTTCTCTTCAGGAAGGAGCTATGTTTCCACCTAGAGGCAATGCCGAATTTCTTTCATCACTGTTTCCTCCATGATTCACTTGGCCCTCTCTAAACACGCCTGGCAACGGGTTTCTCATCACCCTGCATGCTCGGTCAGCACATCCTTCCAGATGAAATAGACCATGATGACACATGTGTGTGGAGAGTGACCACAGTGTTTGGACAGGTTCAAGCCTCGGACTAATGAGAGGGCATGGTCCTCTCCTGGCAAAGCCACATGCAGTCCCAGCTTGGAGGGCAGAGCCCTTCCAGCACAATTAGAGCCAAAGGCTATAGTTGTGAGCTTGACCTTATGGTCCAAACCTGTGGTCCCACGTGGCTGAGTGATACAGGCTGCGGGAGGTGCAGCAAGTAAACAAAGCTTGACCAGGTGCATGTAATTGAGTAGATTCAAAACCCACAAGAATGTTGTAAACACGCCCTTACTTTTCCTCATGGAAATAAAGACACGGCTTTCAGGCTGTGTTGCTTTCACTAGCTCTCCATCAGAGAGGACAGTGTCCCACCCAGACCCAGCTTTCCTCTCTTGTCTGTCCTTTCTCAATCCTTCACCGCCCCCTCTCAGGCTCACCGAACATGGCTGAGCTGTCTCAGCACACGTCTAGCAAAGAAGGATGTCTTGGTGTGGATCCACAGCAACACCTCATGTGATGCCCGCAGAATCCACTTGTCCATTCAACCTGCAGCAAAGGCATGCCCTTTGATGGACTGGACCTTGACTGACTTTCTCAGAGTTCTTGTAGGAGAGTACAAAATGCAGGGTCACTCAAGTTTTCTTGATGTTTGTATAGCATGTATAGAAGGTTTTTTTAGTTCGGATATTCCTTACAAAACCTTTGTAAAATGGGTAGGTCTGGATTATATCTTCTTGCTACTAGATTCATACCAAAACCAGGTCTTCTAAGGCCACTTTCTAGCCCTTAGGGAAATATACCCAGAAAGAGAATTCATTTCATTACTGAAGATTGACAAATGAAGTCCCCTGATGTCCCCTACAGACAACTCATGAAAGTCAGGGATTTCTCTCTCAAGGATCCTCAGACTTGTTTCCCAAAATCCAAGGTAAAGTCACATACTAGTAAGTACAATGTTTGTATGAAGTTTTTGGTTTTCTTCTTAGATGAGAAATGCCTTTCTCCTACTGTAAATTACATACCCCTCCCCCCATGCTATTATAGTTAAATCTTAATGCCCAAAGCAGGTAAAAAATAAATAAATAAGAGGTCTGGGTACAATATTATGCAGAGTGCTAATAGTTGTAGTAAACTATAAAAAACAAGTATGTAAAATTTTTTCTATTCAGTTTCTTAAAAAAACAACACTGCACACTTGCATATCTAGGTATTTATCTAAATGAGTTGAAAATTTATGTCCAAACAAAGCCTGCACACAGGTGTTTATAATAAAGTGTTATTCCTAATTGCCAGAGCCTGGAAGCTATCAAGATATCCTGAAGCAGGTGAATTGGATACATAAACTGTGGTCCATCCAGATAATGGAATATTAACACTAAAAGGAAAGGAGCTATCAAGCCCTGGAAAGGCATGCAGGAACTTCAGTGCATATTAATCACTATGTGGAAGAAGCCAATCTGAAAGGCTCCATGCTGTGTAATTCCAACTATATGACATTTTGTAAAAGGAAAAACTATGGAGACAAACAAAAAGATTAGTAATTGTCAGTGGGGAGGAGAAGGAGGGATGGATAGAGCACAGAGGATTTTTAGGGCAGTGAAACGATTCCATGCGATGCTATCACACAGACACATGTCCTTATTTTATACATTTGTTCAGACCCTTAGAATGTGCCGTATCCGAGTGAACCCTCAGGTAAACTGTGGCCTCAGAAGGCCTACGTGTCAGTGCAGGTTCATCAATTTGCAATGGTTCCTTCTGGTGTAGGATGTTGGTGGTCGGGGAGGCTGTGCGTGTATGGGTTAGGGCTGTATGAAAACTCTAATTCCTGCTTAGTCTTTCTGTGACTCCCCCAAGAAATCCTACAAAAAATGAAATGTAGTTCAAAGGAAAAAAACCACTGTAATTATCAATGAGAACCAATAAGTTCCCTGACTTTCATCCTCAGGCTAGAATCCAAATGCTGGATTGCTTTTTGCCTACCTCAGGATAGAAGAATCCATCTTCCTCTTAGTTCCTCTACTTCATCTGCATAATATTATTAAAGGAATATTTTATAGAATTTAAAAAATGATTTATAATTAATATTAGCATTTGGAAATAAAAACAAAGTGGCTTTGAAAATGTCATTGTGTACCTTTTTAAAATGAGGTCACCATATGTCAGCACATATTTGTGTGTACTTATAATTTATTTCTTTTTAAAATATATATATGTATACATATGTGTGTGTGTATATATATATATTATTTCAGAGAGGAAGGGAGAGGGAGAGAGAGAGAGAAACATCAATGATGAGAGAGAATCAATCGGTTGCCTCCTGCATGTCCCTTACTGGGGATTAAGCCTGCAACACAGACATGTACCCTGACTGGGAATTAATTGAACCATGAACTCTTGGTTCATAGGTTAACGCTCAACCACTGAGCCAAGCTGGCTTGGCTCATAATTTATTTCTAACTTCTTGAACATTCTTATGTACCATTTCTTGTCCTTGGGTTTATTTGTTTTCCCCTTTTCTCTTGTTTAGTTTTGCATTGAGATCATCTTTTTGTACTGTTTATATTCATGTTATGTTGGATCCCTTTATCTTCGAAAACCAGATCATGTATTTAACAACACTATTTTTCATATAGAATGGTGGGTTTGGCTTCATCTTTAATGTTTTCTTCTTCCTTCTATTTTAATTTTGTTTTCTTATTGTTTTTCTTTTTGAGTTGAGGTGTTTATTCTCCATTCCTCTGACAATGAACAAAGATACTGACATCCATGAGTAATCTCCGAATATAATTTTGGCTCCTGCCCCTATATTTTGATAACATCATTCCCAAATTACTATTTTTAATGGATTATGTTATTTAAATTTGGAACCGTTTTTGTATCTTCAGCCACTTGCATATAGCTTGTAACTTTGTACCTTTTGAGCAAATGTTTGATGAACTGGGCATTTCCAATTTAGTCATTCTAGAAGTTCATACATACAAACACTTCTGGGACATAGATGCACTCTCAAATAAAAATAAGATGCCAGTGGGGAAGATAGTTTTTTTAACAAGAAAAAAATTTAAGTAGATAAACAATTTAATATCCAATAAGCCCCATACTTTTAAAATTATATACTTGTAACAGTTCTTTATCAAATTAAATACCATATAACGAGGATATAAATGAACAGTGGCCCACTTACTCCTATAATATCTTATGTTGATGCTGCCACCTAAATAAAAGCTTAATTTCTAAATACCTCCTAGTATACATTGGAAGACTTTCTATTTTTGGTAGTGGGTTATTTTAAATATTTTAATACTGTTTCAGAACGATAAAATAAATGGATCTGAGGTTGTTGATTTTTTTCCAGGTGAATGTTAAGAAAACTGACTAGAGGACTTATGAGTACATGGGCAACAAAGCATAAGAAAAGAAATGGCAGAGTGGGGCCATCGGCGGGGAAGAGCTCACAGAGACCCAGTGAGCGGAGGCTGCCTTTCTGGTCTCCCTTTCAGATGCATTCGCAGACCTCACCGCATTTTATGGGCCTTGAAATCCTAATGGGAGGACATCTGTTCAAAGTCAGTGAAACAAACAGATGATTCCCAGGGGGCTCCGAAAGCTCCAGGCTTGCCTTGCAGTTTGTGCCAAATGATTCTGAGCAGATTTGCTATCTAAGCACCAGCCCCTGTAAGAAGCCGTAATGACCTCTGGTGCCCCTCAGGGGAGTTTTTGCTCTCATGACCCCAGGACCTAATTCTGTCTTCTTCACCCCAAACCAACTGGACACTTTGGGACAATTGTAGAAAGAAAGCATAGTTTCTCTGAGTTTTATTAAATTTAAATCTTACAATACAATCATAATCCTGAAGGACTTTCTTTTAGAGTACTGGTCAGCAAACTTTTTCAGTAAAGGCTAGAGTATAAATATTTTCAGCTTTGCAGGCCGTAACGTCTTTCCCACAACTCCTAAGCCCTGCCTTTTAGCATGAAAGCAACCACCAACAAATGTAAAAGAATCCACATGATTGTATTCCAATAAAATTTTATTTAAAAAAAACACACTGGGCTGGATTTGACCTTGAAATGTATAAGCCACCTCTGTTTTGGAGCATAGTATGACTTTATTCTCAAGTAGAGTCAGTTATCATGGGAGTCATTTCAGTAAATTTATAATCATTGAAAAACAAGGGTGTTTTCCTCTTATTCAGATTTCAGATCTGTATTCTTAACATTCCTTTTCCTTTACACATGTTCATTCAGACAGCATAGCCCTAAAAGAGGAGGAGAAAGAGAAGACATAGCAACTGTGCTCTCATTTATTACTTGGTTAGAAATAAAGGGTCCCCAAATCCTGCACTTACGTACCGATGTAGTTACTTATTTTCATTAATAAAGCATTGGTTCCCCAGAATGCAACCTTAAGGCATGCTTTCTAAGATGTTTAAGAAATTTATACAGTCCCTGGTATTTATTTGGTCATTTCTGCTACCAATTATTTCCACAAAACTTGCATAATTATGTCTGTCTTATATATTTTGGGGAGGTAGATATGTGTGCCTTTGCAATTTGTAATTATCCTGGAAGCTCTGGTCCATTTCTAACCTCAAACACCTTCTGTTATCTTAACCTCTTTATCCCTATAAACTAGGATTGCAGTCCCTTCCCACAGTAAATAAATTTTAGTACAGACACTAAAGCCTGAGTGTCTGTGTTCACATACAAGCTCCATCACTTGTAAGCTCTGAATTTGGGTAAGATGCTTGTCTCTCAACACCTCAATTTTCTTGAATGAAACTGCTGGTAATAAGAGTACATACTTCATAGCATTGTTACAAGGCTTAACCATGAAAATACCTGAAGTTCTTTGAAAAGTGCCTAGGCACATAGTAAGTGCTTAATATGTATTATATATACTACCCTTTTTACTAATTAAAACATCTAGCTTACCCAGTGAAGGACAAATGTTGCATATATAAATTAGTTTCTTTCCCCAGTTAAAAAAAAAATTCATGAAAGAAAATAGAGACATCTACTCATTCATTGAACATCTGTTTCCTTACTTTCACTTTTTCTTTGTGACAGGAAGTAATTAGGCATTTTAAAGAGAGCAGTGATATGACTCCACTTAACAGGGTCTCACATGACCTGCTGTGTGGACAGAAAGCCGAGAGCACAAGGCCTAAGGCACAGATACCTGCTTAGAAGCTGTAGCAGTAAATCTAGAAGTAAGTGTTTGTGGCTTTGACCATATTTCAGAAGTGCTGGTAGGAATTGGTCATATTATGGTTATATTTTGAAGATAGAACTGAGAAATTTTGTCCCAGTACCAGATGAAAGGTGTAAGAGAACAAAATGATGGATGAGTACTCTACAGTTTTTGGTGGGTGGAACTGGTAAAATGGAGCTGTCATAAACCAGCTCTGGGTAGATAAGTGAGAAGGCTTGAGAGTTGAGAAGAATGGAGGTAGGAGTTTGATTTAGGTTAGTGAGTATGATACTTTCCTGTACCACTTTGGGCTACATACAGTCTCCAGGTAGTTGATCAAATAACCGGGTATTTCCATGAAGTTACTTTGTAGATGTGATTAAAGTCCATAATCAGTTGATTTCAAGTAAGGGAGATTATCCTCTATAATCTGAATGGGCCTCACTTTATCAGTTGAAAGGTAGAGAACAGCTTCAGTCCTTCCTACAGCCTGCTCCACAGATTTCTGATTTTCTTAGCTAAGGCCCACAGTCGCACAAGCCAACTGACTACAACAAATCTGTCATACACATCTCCCCCTGGTTCTGCTTCTCCAGTAGAATCATGACTGATTTTTGCTTCAACAGGAACTTAGCTATACTATCTGAAGCGTGCTGGTTGAAGGTAGAGATTTGGGACTCATGAGTCTATAGCTGCTCTTCATAGCCTTGGTATTAGATATATTGGATGAGGTTACCTGTTCAGTGAGTAGAGATTTTAAAATAGCTGAGGATGTAAGGAGCTTGGATGAAGCTGAGAGGGAGAACTAAAAACATTAAGAAAAAAGAGACAAGTGGGAGGGTTAGCCAGACTCATAGAGAATCAGCCCATAGGAAGTAAAGTCCTGGAAACCAAATGGAGACCTTGTTTTAAAGAAATGAGAGTGACCACCCAAAGAATGAGAAAAAGAATACATAGTAAAGTAAAAAATTTATGCATTTGACCAGATCAAAACAGTGGATTGATTTTCTACATAGGACACCACTGACAAAATTAACAGTATTAAGAATAAATTCTCCATATTTAAAACCAAAGTATTACTATGCAGAATATATAAATTATGCCTTCCAGACACCACCAACAACAAAAGACCTCAAACTTGGTAGAAAAAAAGCTATACAAAAGTAACTTATTAAACAGGAAACTGTATATGATGAGAGATTCCATGTTTTTAGTAATCAGAAAAAAAGTGAGTATTGAAACAACCAGGAGGTATTACCTTATACCAGCATCACATTAACTAAAATTAGAAAGTGAAGTCATTTTAACTGGGAGGATGAGAGCTGTGATGGGCGATAGGGGACCATGTGGGGCTGCGCTGGTGAGACCCATATGGGCACAGACTGGAGAGCCACTCATCAGAAATATTGAGGTCAAGTGTGCATTAACCCAGTGCCCTCCTGGTACTTCTCTATGCCCCTCCCAACCCCCCCACTCCCACCCCGGCCAGCCAAAGAAAAATGCATGTAGGAGCCACATGGTGGCAAATACAGGGTGGTCTCTACAGCAATGTTGTGCACAAGCAGAGAATTGAAAGCATCCTACATGCCCTGCAAAGATGACAAAATAAATACATTGAGTTCTTTCCATGGAATACAGTGCAGTAGAAATAATGAATGAGTGTATGCACAGCTAAAAGAATAGATAAAAAGTCAGTGTTTGCTGTAGAAACAATATAAACGCTAGCTCAGTGTTCTTCACAAGAATTCACTCTGCACAAGGAAAACTATGCTACACTATATTATTGTTTTAAGGACCACACAGGTTTCAGGTCATGTATTAAACACTTTATAGTGACTACCATGTGTGGATGAGGAAGATGGATAAAGAGAGTAATTTTCAAAATAAGAAAAACTAATATTACAGAAATAATTGTTATGGTTTCTCCTGAACTTCAGAGTATCTGAGGTTAAAAAAAATGTTTCCAAACTTCTTTAAAGAGCATACCTATGATCAGCATTCCAAAGCTTCAGCCTGCCATCCTTTGATTGCTCCGGGTCCCCTGTTAAAAATTGCAGCAAAGTGAACCTTCAGTTCTTTGTCCTTGTTGGTAAAAATTTTCTCTGTTTAGTTGGTGAGAAAAACAGGCTCTTAGTAACCTCCATGTTGATCTCTGTTTACTCTCTGATCGTTAGATGGTCTTACACTTTCTCATTAAGGTGTTCCCTCAGGAGGCTGCCTTCGAGCAGGTCCTCTGAAGTTCCTTTAAAATGATGAAATAGAAGAAGCAAACGACTCCTTATATTTTACTTTTTATGTTGCTACAGTTTCCTCAAATTTTCAAATGGCAAGCCTGTGCATCTCTGCATTCTTATTACATAATTTATAATTCCAAGTAATGCAGGAGACTAATAAGGGAAAAGGCAAAACTCTAAGGCAACCCCATGCCATCTCACAGTGGGAACAGTGGGTTTCTTTACCACCTTAATTCATTGTTATTTTACATTTCCAGTGTACAGTAAACTAGGTACATCGTGCTCACGTTGGCGCAGGAGGAAATGTAGTTTTGCAAAATATTGATCACATCGGAGAACTGTCATGTAATACCCCTTGTGACCTCCAGGAGTTTGTTTCTTTCTAAGCCCCTGATTTATGTTGTCTAGAAGGCTGCCTCCGTCCGCTGGCCTTCTCGCTCAGCTTTATGGCTGTCGGGGGATTTACTCTGAAGGTCTCCACAAGTTGATTGATTAATACGATGATATAGTCTAGGTCAGAAACTGCCACGGTCTGATGTATTGATTCCACTATCAACTGAAACACTGAAATAACATTATGTAGAAAAACCAAGATAGATTTTTTTTTTAAATCAGAAAAACACGTTGCTGTGAAACAGTAAAGATGAGAGGAAACTTCTACCTTGAACTAACATACCCGTTTCATGTGTGTAGAAGGCATGATGCAGCTAAGGAAGTGATCAGTGTGATCAGGAAGTCCAGCGTCTACAGGAAGTCTCCCCAGGTGAGGCAATGCAAGGGAGGGAGTGGCTACAGGCTCACCTAGAGACAAGTCATCCTTGGATGTGCTCCAATCAGAAAACTGAAAGCTGAAAACACACCTCAGAATTCAGATGTTGGCTCCCTGGTTCTTCTGAAGAACTGGAGGGGGAGAACTTGTCTAGATGAGGAAAAACAGAGCCATCAGGATGTCCAATGGCCATAACAAGGATGCTACAAACCAAAGGTGTTTTCTGCCAGTCTCCACCCTTATTTCAACTTTTATGACAAGAAGGTCTAAACAGTCTTGCAAGGTCAAGGACATCTTTAACTAGGAAATTATAGGTTGTCTCTGTCTTCGAGTCTTTCTCAAATCTGACTGGAAGCAGAGAAAGCAAGCTAACTTAATAAAATGTTATTTTCCCCTTCCGTTAACAATTCCATGTAAGAAAGCCTGTGGTTTCAGCTCTCCTCATTCCACAGTGACTTATAACTCCACCCGAGATGCTGACTCAGCTCCGCACCATCAATGCCTGCTCTTGAAGAGGGATACTCAGAGCCAAGCCAATAGAGTCAGGCTAGTTTCCTGTAAATGGGGTACCAAGCTGGAGTCTAGTTGCCCCCCCAAAATGTGATGCAGAAGCCACCATGTACAACAGAGAGCCACAAATGTGCTATGGGTAGAGCAGGGAGGAGCAGAGGCTGGGCCTGCTCTGCTCACCAATCCTCCCTCACCCAACCCCGCACCCAGCAGCTTCCAAAATACAATTGTGGGATGGGCATATGATAGACATTCCATTCCTAAGAGATTCCAGGGGCAAAGACTTTATCTCCTCAGCTTGCCATGTGTCCCAAGTATTGAGCACATGGAATGCCTCTTCCTGTGAATTCCGTAAACATTTGAGGAGTGATCCAGTAGCCTGAATGAGCAGGTGAACAGAGAGCTGGTGAGCAGGTGATTCGCTGGTTGGGAGAAGTATGTCCTACAGAGACAAGGACGCGAGCAGGCAGGCCCAGGGAGACTATCCCCCACCCTCCTGACTGGTGGCTGGAGTTCAGGTACCTGCAGAGTCAGAGATTCGGAAGACCACTGGTGTCTGCCCACTTCAGGAAATCTTACTGAGTTTTATTCTTCTGCGGTACATAATAAAACTGGCTGTTTGTCTCTAGGGTTCTCTGGGGCCACAAGGAGCTGCAGCTGCATGGGGAAGGCGTGTGAGACCGCTGACCTGGAGTGAGCGGTGGGACCACAGGTATGGCCACGTCCTGTGTCTGTCCAGTACAACTGGCATGCAGCTGCTCCAGTCATTAGCTTCACAAAGCTTCGTGCATATCATCTCGCTTGATAGTCAGGAAGCCACGGGTAGTAGGGAGCTCCCCGTGTTCAGGTGAGGGGCTAAGGCTCAGGAGTCAGTGTTCAGAGAAAATGCATGTTACGTTTGGAGCTGAGATCAGGGTGCAGCATGTGAAATTACCACTTTTGTAGGTGAGAAAATGGTCAAATTTGAGCTAATAGAAATTGAGCCTTAAATAAATCATTTATACTTCTCCTCTTCATAGACAGGGATTTTAAAATCCCAAATTTTTATTTTAGTAAAAGGAATAAATAGAAATCACAATTATCATGAAGGCAAGATTATGAAAAGATTTATTTCATCATGCTGAGGACTCATACGACCAGTTAGACTTGGAAGCTCCCCAGACTTGGGCTTATTTGTTACTCTTTTGAGGTCCATGCTGGCTGGTATTTGAAGCATAAAATGCATTACTTACTACGTGGTATATTTGTGGACATTCTTGAAATCATGCGCAAAGCCGAGTATTGAAAGAATCTGAAATTTAAATACACTGAAAATATGTGAATAGCCAAGATTAAGAATTAAAAACACCCAGAAAGGGGTATTCTTTGGAGAAGGTTAATATGGAGAACTGAAGAGCTTCATATCATTGGGTTCGATAACGTAAATATTTACCCCTGTGTTGGTGTGTTTTTGTCCCAGATTTCATTAACAGGTCTTTCAATCCCCTGGCCCTCAGAGATAGGAGATGACCTTCTTGGGTTAGTGATTCGGTATAGTTTTATAGACTCTGAACACAAATAGAGTCCTTCAAAATACAGAAGTAAACAGGAGTCAAAATGACAGTGCTGACAAGTAATACAGTCAATAAAGTGAATGTAAATGAAATGCGAGCCACTTCTGTTATTCCACACGGCTCCATATCAACCTGTTTTTATGTATTTACTCCAACTAATTACGTGGCAGGAGGAAGCGTGTCTGTTTGCTGCTGTGTAACCTAAAATGTGTCAAGTCCTGTTGACTCAAAGTACAAAGCACGATTTTCCCCCCTTCAGTTAAAACTATGAATTACGAAACATGCATTCGTTTCCTGATTGACAGCCCCAATTTTGGATATACATTCTAACTAATGGAATTGGAAATTGCAATGCATGAATCAATTACAGTTGTTCAATTGTCTATTTTGTAAAGTGAGAACAGTTTAAATTATATATGATTTTATTGTGTATGTGTCGTCCTATCTTAACTGACAATCCTACCCTTGGTGAATTTGGTTTTAACGAGGAGCTTATCTGCATGCACGCAGCCCTGTCCAATGGTGCGTTTCCTATCTATTGTTATTTGTGGAAGAGATGGATCTTTATTAATATTTAAATGTCTTCATGCTTGCATTTGACACAAGTTTGCTTAGGATTGACTAAGGTCTTCAACTAATGCCATGCAGGCTGTATCTACGTGGTACCAAGCAAACTAATTCAGGCTCTCTCCTCAATAGGACTTTCCCCACCCCCAAAACATTATTTGAAAAGAAAAAGAAGTAAAGCAGTTTTGTTGATTTAATGACCAATGAGATGCTGCAAACACTCCATTTCATCCCTGTTCAAATTCGTGGACACTGGCAAATTTTATAGCAATTTGAAGGCAACTAAAAGAAGTGAACAGCTTTTAAGTCTTCCGTGTGTCTGTCTGCTCATGCCAACTGATAGGAATCAGGCAAGCCCAAAGGTAAATGCTACAGAAATGGCAAAGCCAGCCTTCAATCAATAGAGTGGCGGTGGAAAGGCAGGCTTGGTCTTTACTTCTCTACAGAGCCTCAAAACGCTACACTAATGTAAACTTGCCTAGAGTAGGGGAGGCAAGGGTTGAATATGGTCTTTTGCAATTTTTATTCTGCATGCTGAAATTTTGATTTTGTGACTAGCTCAAATTATTTATAATGGAGCAGATCCACTTATAGGAAATAACTGGTCTTTCGGAATGATAATATTATGAAAAATGTTTCTTCTTGATTTTCTAGACTTTCTAAATTCACTACAATGTGTTTATTTAATTAAAACGGAGAAACATTTTATTTAATGATCAGCTAGAATAGCTATCTTCAACCAGTGTGTTGCAAGGCTTTTTAAAACATGCAATACCTGATATTCAGTGGCGTCATTTGAGACCGTGAACTAGAATGCGAGCTGAGCTTCGGAGACAAGCCGAGGGCTCTCAGCGCTCCACTGCACGCTGCCTCCATTAGCGTAATGGTTTTGATTCATGATGGACACATTTAATAGGAGTTAGATCCATTGATTTCACTCACAAATAATCATTCATGTTATTGATTTTGTGGCTCGTGTGTTCCAACCATTATCCTTGGGAAAATGAACTGCATTGATAGTTATCTGTCAACCCAAGAACATGGAGGTTTTCATCTATAAAATGCCAGCTAACACATCTTAAAATAATTACCAGTGTTAGCAGTCCTTCAGGTAGAAACTCCTAGAAACACATTTGAAGGAATAATGAGTAATGGGATCTTTTTTGCATAAAAACAAATTGCTCTGTGTGTCGCCATCTCCGGGAAATGTGGCAATTTACAGCTTTGTTTTTAAGAAAGATCACAGGAAGCAATGAGCAAGTAATTGTTTCTAAAAATGGTCAGTAAGCATTGTTCCCACTTTGATTTTCCACGGTAATGAGCAACATAACTTTTAATCATAGATCTTCTAGCCAGTCATATTGACAAGCATATCCTCTTTGTGTTCATTCTGCAAAACAGAGTCGAGGCTGTTCTGTCTGCTAACAAGGGAGCAAAAGCACTCTGAGCAAGATCGCAGCACCGAGGAGAGGGAGAGAACCTGATTCTGGAATAAAGGGAGGGATTTGTGGTGTGACCTCTTTGATTGGAGCACGGGTAGAGCAGGAGCACCTGGGGGCGGGCTGGGCTGCACAGTGCAGGCTTCAGAGTTGCGGAGAGAGGGGTGGGCATACTCATCAGCTCAGTCACCCAGGCACGCTGGCCTTCTGGGATTCTGACTCTCTTTGCCAAGTGCTTCAGACTTTGAAACGATGGGCTAGTGCCACGGTGCACAAATGTGCCCACCAGTCGTGGTGCCCTCTGCTGCACTGAGGCACCGTGTTATTTTTCACTTCAGCAATGAGCCAGATGTGTGCTCATCAGCCAGATGTACTGAGCTTTCTCTTTGTCTGTCTGTCTCATGACAATCCATGTAGCTGGGTTGTTTTGAAGTGGGTGAGAGGCTTCCACATTAAGGCAGAACTCGCCTGCTTCCTCTTAACCTTTTGCACTCGGATGTCTAGTGTGACTCGACACGGTTAGCATCGGTAGCAGCTTGAGAAAAAAGCAAGCGAGTGCAAAGGGTTAAACAATAGGTGTGCTCTCCCTTGTGTGGAGGGGAGGGCTTGGGGAGCAGGAAGGTGAGAGAATCCGGCATGGCTGGCTTAGGTACTCATTCAGGAAACCTGGGCACAGAGTCACACAGACCAGCACCTCTATGATCGGTATATTGCATAAGAGGCATGCTCCGAATTCAAGGTAGTAGAAGAAAAATAAGAGAGAGGAGAGATTGTAACCTGTCACTTTAAAAGGTTAAAGATGAATGCAAGGCCTTGAGAGATGGGCTGAATACTGTTACCTCTAGAGCAGTGGTCGGCAAACTCATCAGTCAACAGAGCCAAATATCAACAGTACAACGATTGAAATTTCTTTTGAGAGCCAAATTTTTTAAACTTAAACTTCTTCTAGTGCCCCTTCTTCCAAATAGACTCGCCCAGGCCGTGGTATTTTGTGGAAGAGCCACACTCAAGGGGCCAAAGAGCTGCATGTGGCTCGTGAGACGCAGTTTGCCAACTACGGCTCTAGGGCACATCAGCAGTAGTTGCTTCACCGAATCCACACATCATAGAACGAATGGCTGAGATAGTCTCACTCCACAGACCTCAGCTCCATGGAATCGGTCTCTGTGGGTCGCGAGGGCGTCCTTTTAGATCCCGTCCCAGGCAACGCTGCCCACTCTCTGGCCTCGGGTTGGGGCGCCCTTCTCTTCTCTTTGGTGTAGCTCACTTTCTAGTTTGCTCTCTCTATTAGTTTCCTGTGGCTGCTGTAACAAATCACAAACTTAGTGGCTTCACGTAACAGACTTATGCCGCGGTTCTGGAGGTCAGAAGCTCGCAGTGGTTCTCACTGGGCTAAAACCGAGGTGCTGTCCTGGCTCCCACTGTTCCAGAGGGAGGTTCTCGAATGAAATCCAGTTTCTTTACTCTCCCAGCTGCAGGGGCCACCCCATTCCTCAGCCCAGGCTCCTTCTCCAGCTCAGAGCCAGCAGTGGCTGCTCAAGTCTCTCTGGTCATGTAGCTCTCACACATTCCTCTCTCCCCTCTGATTGTATCCATCTGTTAGAGAATCCAGAGTAATTGCTGGATCTTAAGGTCGCTGGATTATCAACCTTAATTTCATCTGCAGCCTAAATACCTAGCCACGCCATACACGTATGCACAGGTAACAGTCATTAGTCTACCTACTGCACCATTCCAGATGTTAAACCCAATATTTCTCCCAGTTAAATTTCATCCAACACTGCTATTACCCCTGGAACTGCACAGAATAGGTCTAATTCATCTTCTGTGAGAGCCTGTGGAGTGTGTGAGAACAGCTGTCAGGCCTCTGAATCTCTGAGGATATGAGTTACTTTAATCACTCGTGGCGTAGTTTCATATCTCCTCACCATCCAGAAACGATGATAGCAACAACAATAAGTGACATTGAGGGGCACTGTGCTAGATGTGTACTTACACTTACTTATTTGCATACATTTCCTTCTTTAATTATCACAACCACATGATGAATTAGCAACTTGGGTTCAGATCCACCTGACTGCGGAAGCTGCTCATTGAACCACATGCTCCAGAAGCTGCTCATTGAACCACATGCTCCAGAAGCTGCTCATTGAACCACATGCTACCACATGACCAAAAATACTTCTGCTAAGAGAAATAATGTTAGAACATTATTCTGTATTGCCAGGGCTGTTCATGGAATGGGAAAAGAGGAAATGAAATATATCTAAAATCAGCTCTACATTGGAGTATGTTGAAGAATAATTATCTTCTTAACAATAATCTTATGCACATTAATTATATTTTCTAAATGCAGAATTTGTCTAACATGTACAACACCACAGAACTTTATCAAAGAGTCAAATTCAGTATAAATGTTAGATTTTGAGATGCTAATAATTTCCCTAAGTTGAAAACTAGTGGTTAGTAGAATAAAAAAATTCCACAATATGTCCTGTACCTGCCAGAGAGCAGATAGACCAGTTTTAAGGTGAGAGACCAGATATTCCCAAGGTACATGTGACACTCTGAAAAATGATTTGTATAAAGTACTTCATCATTTAAAAAAAAATCTCTCACTTAAATTCTTATTAACTAGTGAGAATATTTAACGACCAACTCTAATCTGTAATGTGAAATGGTTATTGGAAAGTTCTAGTCAGAAGAGAACAATTGTGTTCTAAAATCAGGCCTGGATTTAATTTTGAAGTCACGGAATGGGAGCAAATTGTAGCACAAAGACACTGTCACAGTGAGCCAAGCACGCACAGTTCACATCTGATTCTTTAATTTCCAGTCTGGCACTCATCGTCTGCCTCAGTTTCTACTGTGAAATGGCAAAGTTGGGACTAAATGATCTCAAGGTTTCCTTCTAGTGCCTGGATTCTCTGATTCTGTGCACAAATGGAGTATATTTTAGAGCACACGTGCCTCCTTAAAGTGAAATAGAGTGGATGAGCCACATAAATGGTATGGTGATTAAATTCACTGAGAGCTAAAAGTCGTCGCCTATTAGCCATGTGCATGAAAACTCTCCTAGTGCATCAACTCGAAGGCTCTGTCAGCAGGAGTTGTTTGACGGAGAACAAGAACTGGGAAATTGCTGATGTTATCCGAGTGGTTCTCCTTCTGTGTGTCACACACAGGGAAAAGGGGGTCAGTCACTTTCTCATTAATACATTCCAGCTTCTAAAAGAAAAAAAAAGTTTCTTTTGACATTGCAATAAACCATAATAGTCTTAATTAATATTACTGCTAAAGCACCCACGCAAATTAACATCTTCGCATGCCTTAGCTTGAAAGAAATGAAATTTGGTCTAAAATGAATTAAGGCAGCGGACCTACAAGACATCTATCTGATCATTTCTGCCTCTCAGTCTCTGTCCTTTGGTCAAGTTTTCTTGGAAATGATGATCTACTTTGGAACTTTGATATTCTAGTTGGATATCTCTATTCTTATGCATGCAGCTCAAGAAGCTGTGGACTGTGAATTCCAAGTACAGAGCCCACTATGAAACACTTAAGTTCATAAGGTTAAATCCAGAGACAAATTTATCCTGAAGTGGTCCATTCCCATACCTCTGTTGATACATGTAATTCTTTTTAAAAAAAAATATATTTTATTGATTTTTACAGAGAGGAAGGGAGAGGGATAGAGAGTTAGAAACATCAATGAGAGAGAATCATTGATCAGCTGCCTTTTGCACACTCCCCACTGGGGATGCGCCCGCAACCAAGGCACATGCCCTTGACTGGAATCAAACCTGGGACCCTTCAGTCCACAGGCCAACGCGCTATCCACTGAGCCAAACTGGTCAGGGCAATACGTGTAATTCTTAAAGTATTATGAGCAATGTTTAAGTTACAATGGGATCTAGAAGTCCTGGAAAATTAATATATAACTTGTGGGTACGGTCCAAAGATGATAAGATACACCACAAGGCGATCCTTGTTTAAGTAACAACTATTAGGTTAAAATCAAGATAAAAGGAAAATATATTTCATACGGATATGTGATAAAGCATATGTTCTTCATATGTTGTATACAACAGGATACTTACCAAAACCAATGTCAGAGTTCATGGTTATGGTGAACACTTGGCAACACTGGGCACAAGTCGCCAACCAAATGAATGAGCAAATACAAAAGAAGATGGTGCAGACGGGCGTTTCTCAGTCTTGGCTGGACTTGGGCCCAATCACTTGTCATAAGGGACTGACCTGTGCAATGTAGGGTGGTTAGCGGTATCCCAGCTGCCCAGCCATGAGGTGACATGAGTGGCACCATGTCCAAGCTGTGGAAACCAAAACTGTGTCCAGACATTGCCAGATGTCCCAAGAAGGGCGCACTTCCCCCTGGGGGGGGGGGGGAGACCACTGGCACAGGGAGAGATTCTGGAGAACTGAAATGTTCGCCAAAGAGGAAGCCTCGTGCACCTCCGGTTTCAGTTAGCGCGTGCGGTGTGCCAGGCCTGGCAGCAGCAGCGCACTTACCCGGCGACTAGGAAAAGGGTGTTGGGATTGCTGGTATATCCGTGCCTTTGGTGCTCGTCCTAAGCTCTAACATTAAACGAGCATGGTGGCTTTATTTATTTTGAATTTGCTTTTGTTTTGACACCATCCATAAAAAAGCATTGTGGAAAGATTTAGAATTCCAGACCAGCAATTCTCACTTGCATGCCTAACAGATTGGAGCAATATATAAGGTGGAGTGGTTCATTGCACACTTAAGGAAGCATAACCTGTACAGGGAGGGGTGGGGTGCAGGGCATGTCACGCTGTTACTCTAAGGATAAACAGCATAAATCTTTCCTCACCCGAGTTCTCCAATAGGAAAAATAAATGTGTAGGCAGAAAAGAAAGGGATAGCCTTTGGCAATGTGCTACCCTCCCTCGTACCTTTACCACACTGTTTCCCTCCAATCTGGACCTGAATGGTGGAAGGCAGGCGTTTTCATGGGCACACCCCTGCACAACACAAACAATGCAAGCAGAAGGGAGCGCTATGCATTTTATGGATGAAGAATTTATTTGCAGGAGGGTTCCTGGGAATAAGTGCTGTGTCTAGACTTGTTTCGCATTTGTATAAAGTAGGTCAGCTTCTCACATAATAATTGATCTAAAAGAGAGGACCAAATGGAATATGGAGGCTTTGCCGAGGAGGAGTTACAGGCTGATGAGCATGAGCTGAGGAAAGTACTCATGGATTTCAGAGAACGGGCAGAAATGCTCTCGGTTTTCCTTACTGCAACTCTTGGTGGTATATTTATGAGGAAGCCTGGATAATTCTTATGAAGTCATGGATGCTAAATTATTTTAATTCTGGATAAGAACCAGAAGTGATTTTTAAAAAAGTGAAATTATTAGATCAATGGTTTTGGGATGTTTTATTTTACAAAGGAAGCTTGATTCTTAACATTTTGCTTCCTAGAGTTAGATACATTTACGAAGTTCCAATCCCTGTTGAACTTAACCTTATGGAGAGAGTGTTACCTTCCCTTGAGCAAACCTGTCAAGGCTTTGGTGAGAAGCAGGTGAAATGATGGATGAAAGAGCGGATTGCAACTTGTAAAAAGTAGTTCAGGGAAAAGATGTGGGAGATCCCATTTTCCCCTGCTCCTGCTCTCTAAATACAACTAAACATTCTAGAAATAATCTATATATCTAAAAGCCTAAGCAACCAGCTGACTGGCTGACTGTCCAATAGCTATGACGCGTAATGATCAGGGGGTAGACGCTCAACGCAGGAGCTGCCGAGTTGCAGTGACTTGGTAGCTGCGGTTCTCGGGTAACGCACCTGCAACCAGAGAGGAGGGAGCCCAGTTTTGGGGTGCATCCCGCCCTCTCACAATCCGGGACCTCTCAGGGGATGTCAGAGAACCGGTTTCTGCCCGATCCCTACAGGCCAGGCCAAGGGTCCCCACTGGTGCACACATCTGTGCACCAGGCCTCTAGTTTTATAGATAATTATAAAGACTCAAAAGGTGGAAAGAAGAACTTAGACTGGCAAGAATCTCATGACTAGAAGATAGACATCACAGGAAATTCCCTTGTCTTTTCTGTTTGTATATCATATATCTTTGACTGGGCATCTATGATCTGGAAATGTTAACAGGAGTAGGAAAAATAACAACACACAAGAAACAAGGAAAGCCTGCTCATTCTGGGCAAAGGATCAGGAAAGGGATGCCAGCTGCCATGCCTTGGGCACCAGCAGGGGTAGATAAGACACCCCTGCCCCAGGTGTCTAGAAAATAGGCAGGGAAGCCCTCTTCATGTCTCAAGCCCAGGAGCCCCTAGAGCACCTCTACCTCAAGGTGCCTCCAGCAAGAGTTCAGTGGGAATTCAGAGGCAGAAGAACAGAACAGACCAGATTCATATTTCAAGAGGTCAGAAAACTCAGTTCTCACTAGGATACAGCTCAGAAAGGTAACTCATCACCTACATGCTAAACCTCATTAGAAACTTCCTCCTAAAAGAAAAGATTTCAATAAGATCAAGGATCTCGTAACATATGGAACATGTCCAAAAGACTAGCAAAAATCACTTGTTATACCATGAAGCAGAAAGCATAGCTTCAAGGAGAAAGACGATCAGCCACTGTCAGTCTTGAGATGAATCAGATGTTGAAACTATGGGACATAAACTTCAATGCAGCCCTCACAAAATAATTTTTACAAGTAATTTAAAATCCTCAACACAAGTGTAAAAGAACCCAGCGAATATTGGCAATATCATTTGCTAATATCTATTACAGAAGTGATTATAAAAACAACCAAATAGGAATTATTGAACTAAGAAATGCACTAACTGAAATAGAAACATTCTGGGTAGATTCAAGAATAAAGTGGAGTTGAAAGAAGATGGAATCAAGAATCTTGAGGCCTGGCCAGTGTCGCTCAGTGATTGAGCATCAACCTATGAACCAGGAGGTCACGTTTTGATTCTCAGTCAGGGCACATGCCTGAATTGTGGGCTCGATCCCCGTGGGGGGCGGAGGGAGGGTGGATGCCAAGGGGAGCATGCAGGAGGCAGCCGATCAATGATTCTCTCTTATCATTGATGTTTCTATCTCTCTCTCCCTCTCCTTTTTTCAAATAAAAATATATTTGAAAAAAAAATAATAACCTTGAGGCCAGAACAATGGAATTTGCTCAACTGGAACAGCAGAGAGAAAATAGACAATCCCCTCACCTTCCTTCCCCTCCAAAAAAATGAACAGAGCCTTAGAAAACTGTGGTACAGTAACAGGAGTTCTAACATTCACATATTCGAGTCCTAGGAGAGAGGAGAAAGACGTGGGGCTGAGAGGCATTTGAAGGCACGTAGCTGAAATTTCCCACTTTTGGTGGAATCATAAGCCCACAGATTCAGAAGCCGAGCAGACCCACCAGGATGAACTCACAAAGGTGTCCATGCCGACACACCTCATAATTAAACATCTGAAAATCAAAGACAATGAAGAAATGTTAAAACCAACCAAGGAAATGCCGATTTCTCTTCTGAAACTATGGAGCTGGAGGGAATTAGCATAACATTTTCATGTGTAGAAATAAAAGAACTGTCAGGTGTGAATTCTATATCTGGAAAAACTGTCTCTCAGGAATGAATGGAAAATGAAGACCTTCTCGAATGGAGGAAAACTAAGAAAACGTGTTGTGGGCAGACCTACCTTTAAGAAATGTCTAAAGAAAATAAATTAGAAGGTATGGAACTTCAGAAGAAAAGAAGAATGATGTGTTAATAATAGAGGTACATGTAATAGACCATTATCCTGAGGAGTCTCTTAGATCATATTTGATGGTGGAAATAAAAATATCTGTTTTGTCACTTAATGTATGCAGAAGAATACTTAAAACAATTATGTATATTTTTAATTGGGAGAGTAAAAGGAGCTAAAAGGAAGTAAGTGTTTAATGCTCCACTTGAAGTGGCTAAAAATAACACCAATCGAGCATATTGTAATCCCCAGAGCACCATGAAGCAAAGCTATACAAAGAGATACACTGAACACTGCTATGAATAAATCAAGATGGAATCCTAAAAATTTTAAAATAGCATGCTTGAAGGAAAGAAGCGAGAAACAGGAAAGAAAGAAGAAACCAAGAGAAATCATAGTGTCAGTATTGAAAATAAAATGCACGCACGACCTGGGATGCAGTGACCACGAGACTGAACCTCGCTGAGACCACTGTTTTTGCACCATGGGCCGGGTGTGTGAATTCGCCTTCATTGTACTCAAGTTGGGCTCTATGATTTTGGTGTTCGTTTGGTGTTATTCATTTGGGCAAGACCACTCCCTCCGATAGCCACAGAGGAGAGATTCGTGATGGGAAACTTCATTAAAAAACTTAATTTACTTCTATATGTAGGGAAACCATTGATGGCCTCTGGGTTCAGGGTGCTTACAGATTTATGACTGCTTGCTTAGTGACTTTAGGTTGTTCCTATGAAAAGGTGTACTAGCAAGTATATACAGCAATATGACAAACAGTAAATGGAGACTACCATAGCAGTATTGTGTTATTTCCTCGCTGGGGTGGCATGCTTTAAAAGGCTGCATGGCCTTTTCAGAATTTGAAGATCAAGGACTCTCCTCCACTGAGGATGGAGCCAGTCTGTCCATCCGTCCTGTGGGGGAGCTTAGCATTATCTATTAAAGCTTCCGACATTGCTATTGCTCATCGACGCTAGAATAACAAACACTCAGTGTTCCCTCATGCACATTGTTGAATTGTTCATGAAACAAGCATGTGAAACAACCTAAACGGTCATTAATAAATGCGATGGCAAAATACGTAAGGATATACCTGTGCTAAAAGATGAGATATAATATTTGTCAAAGGTGACGGAGACATAGATACACGCATACAGAAAAGTGCTGGAGTGAATGAAGCTAATTGAAGGACAAGACATGCAGTATGATAAACTTGTATTTCAAAAACACATCAAAATGCTGTGTTTCTTTTTTGATACATGCAGATAATTCCATACAGAAAAACGTCTGGAATGATACACCCCAAAGTGAGCTGGTTGGTCACTTTGGGGATGGAAAAAGGACCCAGGACTGAGGATGGCAGCCAACAGTAGATCATTGCCTCTTCTGTTATCTCATTTATTCCAGGAGAATGTGTTAATGACGTGCATTTTTAAAATATGTTCAAACAAACCACAGCTGGTTTTTAAATGGGTTCATATGTACACATTTTAAAGAGCTACAACCATCATTAAGGCCTAAAATATGAGCTTCTAATATTTTTTATTGATTGATTGATTTGAGAGAGAGAGAGAAACATCAATTTGTTGTTCCTCTTATTTATGCATTAATTGGTTATTTCTTGTATGTGCCCTGACCGGATGGAACCTACAACTTTCGTGTATTGGGAGGACACTCAAAACAACTGAGCAACCTGGCTAGGGCTGAGATTCTATTTTAAAATCTCTCTGTTTTCAGGACACAAATGTGTGACAGCAGATTGCCAGGGGCAGCAGGTAGAGACTAGGCCATTGTCAGGGAGGTCATGCCATGCCCGTAGGGGTGGCCACGGCACAGTTCATAAGGTCAACTTAGAAAAGTGATGTTAGTGGACAGGAAGTCTTTGCATGAAGAATCTGCTGGGAAGGAGATAAGACAAAAAATAGGGCAATGAGTCCAAGGTCGGGAGAGCAGATCAGCAAACACTTCAGAATGAGTGAGAGTGACAGATTGCCAGAAGCTGGAACCACAGGGTGGGAAACAGAGAAGACAGGACAGGAGCCCCTTCAGGGCAGCACACAGAAACGCCATCCTGGTGGCAATCATGTGGCAGCCTCCCAGCAAACCAGGGGTGCAAACTAACCCTAACCATTAGTCCCAATCCATAGTTTCCTTTCTCTGGAAACCATTATAATGTTCAGTCTGACCTTAATGTTCTGATATTTCTGACAGATACATAGATATTTGCAACCATTTGTTTTGGATTTCATGATTTCCCTGTCTCTTTAATTTCCAGCTTTCTCATTCACTGGACAGCCATGTCCATTTCCCATGTTAGCTTATTTCAGCAATTTTAGTTTTTATTGTTATGGTCCCAGTTGCTTCTTCCTTATATCTACCTAGTCCCCTGAGTGAGTAAAGCATATCACTCTAAAATGTTACTTTTAAGGTTTGAAATATTGTTCTCTTGTGCTTCTATGTGTAAGTCTGTCCCAGTGTGGTTGGTTCTCTCTCCTCAATGGCCTCAATTTTCTGTAAGTGTTGAGGAAGAATCTTGTGTTCATCTTGGTAGTCCGATTTCATATTAGACCATCTTTTTTATTCTTTGCACCTGAGCTTCCGCCACTTTTCAGTGAGAATCATAAACAGAACTGGACACTTACTGAAAGCTGGTTGTCCTTTATGCTTCTCATCCCTCTCAGCCTTTGCTGCCCCTAACAAAGCACTGCCAGTGTCCGGTGTAAACTGCTATTCACTGCTCCAGCCTCAACACACATATGCAGGTCTTCACTGCCTGTCCCGCGAGGCTGTAAGAGAGGCCGAACTAGCAGGTGGCTACAGTGGTCCAGGAAATTCTCCCGGACTTCTCCCCACTTTTGCACACAGCAGCAGCATCCCTTCCAAAATAGCTGCATTCTCCTCCTGAAGTTTCTACCTGCCAGGGATTGCTCACAACTTCTGTCTACCGGTGGCTTTTCAACATTCATTTGTTCTGTTTATTCTTTATGAATGTGAGTTTGAGGAATGTGCTGGGGACTGGACAGATGTGCTTGTTTTTCCAGCTTGACATGAAACTCTGTCCTCTCATCCCCATTGATGTCTAGTGATCTGGAGCTTGGGCACCAAGAGGTCTCAGCTTCAACAGCCATGGCCTTTTCAGGGGCTTTGTCAAATATATTAAAATTTCAAATAAGCACACGACCTTTGACAGAGCAATTTAACTTCTGGGAATTTGACCAACATTGTTAATGATACCATTAAGTGAAGATGCTTAGTCAAGGACATTTCCTGCAATATGATTTGAAATAGCAAAATACTGAAGGCTATTTGGATGTCCTTCAGAAACAGCTGTCTACGTTTGGTCTGTTGTCGCTATTGTACGTTATACAGCTATTGTAAAAAAGGAGGAAAAAATTTGTACATTGACTTCCAAGTCTGGCAGTGGGTTACCTGTAAGGGAAAATATCAACTTACTAAGTAGGGTCTGAGAGACTAATAGACAAATGGACAGCCACACACTGTGTACATGTATATACACTATATGTATGTATATGCATATATCCTACAAAATAAAAGCCTAGGTGGCGTCATGCGATGCCCTCTTGCAATGTCGTCACTAGATAGCCGCCGCGAAATCGTCACAAGATGGCCACCACAAGATGGCCAGCAGGGGAGGGCAGTTGGAGGCAATCAGGCCAGCAGGGGAGGGAAGTTGGAGATGATCCGGCTGGCAGGGGAGCAGTTAGTGGGCGATCAGGCTGACAGGCAGAAATGGTTAGGGACAATCAGGCAGGCAGGCAAGTGAGTGATTAGGAGCCAGCAGTCCCGGATTATGAGAGGGATGTCCGACTGCCTGGATCGGGCCTAAATCAGCAGTCGGACATCCCCTGAGGGGTCCCAGATTGGAGAGGTGCAGGCCAGGCTGAGGATACCCCCTGCCGTGCACGAATTTTTGTGTACCAGGCCTCTAGTGTGTGTGTGTGTGTGTGTGTGTGTGTGTGTGTGTGTGTGTATACAGAATTCTGACCTGTGACTTCCAGCCAAGAAACCAACACCTTAACTAGCCCACTTGCTGTTTATAAGCCAGACCAGTAGGAAGTCAAATTGCTAGCTCTAGTTACCTGTCCAGGAAGCTAAGCAGTAACTCTTACTACAATTCAACATTTGGCCCCAAATGGTGGAGACATGGTTAATAACTGACAGCTCCCCTAATTTATGTCTTCCTTTCAACTTAGAACCAACCAGAGAACACCAAATATGCACCCTAACCAATCACATAGGAGGCCTCCGCTTCTAGTCAGCCCACCTACTCACACGCTCCACAGACCAGCAGCCCCAGTCACGGAACCCCTGACACCTTCCTCTGCGTGCCAGACACAGGTGAGGGGGGGCTCACTGCCTTGCTATAGCAAGTTCTGGGTAAACAGTCTTCTTATTCTCATTTAGTCTTTGTTTATTCCCACATCTATAAAGTGCAACTTTTGTAAAAATAAATTACATACTACTACAAACATGATTGTGTATGTTTAAACAAACAGCAACCTAAAGGCTACACATGTGATTTTGTTAAGAATGATTATATCAGGGGAATGGAGTAACATGTATTAGTTTGATAATTCACATGACTAAAGTAAAAAGATAACACATTACATTAACCCACCCATTTGCACACAGAAATTATTTTATATGGAAAAGAATTCTAATGGTGATATTTAATATAATGGTTTATTTCACCTTTATAAAAATATTTGTTATATCGAGTGGTCCATGTGACTGTTTGAAGAGACACCTGACAGTTGCCCTATGAATGGAATTTCCAAACTAGAGATCCTTAGAAACAACCAGAAAATCATTTATTCCTGAGCTACAAATACTTCCATAGTGAGAAGCAATTCTGCAGGTTCTCCTGCTGTTCTTTTCAATATTCACTCTGTGTTTCATTCTCTAGTTAGACCTGGACACACACTAAAATGTCCTGAGTTTTATCTTAAGTGCTGCTGCAGCCAGAGGAACTGAGGTTTCCTTATCATCCCCTTCCTGCCGGACTTCCTAATGTGTTTGATCCCAAGCCATTAACCCGGGAAACCTGTGCTCACACCACTTTGTGCTTCTCAAGACCCTGCAGGCTTAGTGGTGTGTAGACATTCTGAAAAGGATTATTACTTGTAGTTTTTTGTTTTACTTTGTCTTTTGGTACTGAATATCCTGTGGCTTGTGGCTAAAAAGAGAACAAGAAGACCACTGGACATCTTGGCTGTTCTGTGGGAACATATTTGCTTGAGGAAAACCACCTGGGGAGGTGAATTTCCCATGTTATCTTGTAGTCTTGTTAAGAGAGGGCAAAGGCCATCATTTAGTCAGCCATTGAGCTTTAAATAGCTTCAAAAGAGTTTTCAATACATGAAAAATGTGTAAGTGTAAAAAAGCAATTGCCATCAATTCAAATAGATTTCAGTTCTGATGACATATTTAAGGGAACTCATAAGTTCATCAGCTTTCTCACACCTTTCACTATCTGCATGTGTAACAAAAAATGCTTGGTGTTGAGATGATACAAAAGGAGGAAATTGTTTTGTTTATTATCCAAGGCTATATAATTTTTCTTCCCTCTTAAAGTGTTTTCTAGGATAAGAAGGCAAGTTTTATAAATGAAATAAGGCTAGTTTATAGGTCTTTAGAAGTATTGTCAATTCATCAATAATATTTGTTAACTACTCAACATTCTACTTGTCTTTACAAAATAATATTTAAAAATACAAGGATCCATCTTTTCCTATGAGAACCTGAGGAACTCAGTTGGAAACTATGTGTTTTTCATTTTATTTAGGTCACATGCATCAATTATACTAGTAACAGCACAAAAATTACAAAATAGCTCAGCAAACCATTATTACTGAACCATAGCTCACAATGCCACTAAGACAAGAAGTATTCCAAGGCTTTGAGTTGATACTTAAAATAGATTTTCATGATAAATAGGGGCGATCAGGTCAGCAGGGGAGGGCAATTAGAGGCGATCAGGCTGGCAGGGGAGTGGTTAGGGGGCGATCAGGCTGGCAGGGGAGCGGTTAGGGGGTGATCAGGCCAGCAGGGGAACAGTTAGGGGGCAATCAGGTTGGCAGGCAGAGGCTGTTAGGGGTGATCAGGCAGGTAGGCAGGCGAGCAGTTAGGAGCCAGCAGTCCCGGATTGCGAGAGGGATGTCCGACTGCCGGTTTAGGCCCGATTGGGCCTAAACCGGCAGTTGGACATCCCCGAGGGGTCCCAGATTAGAGAGGGTGCAGGCAGGGCTGAGGGAAACACCTCCCAGGCATGAATTTTGTACACTAGGCCTCTAGTATATATCTAGAGGCCCACTGCACAAATTCATGCACCAGTAGGGTCCCTTGACCTGGCCTGAGGGATCAGGCCAAAACCTGCTCTCCAAGGGGTCCTGGATTGTGAGAGGGTGCAGGCCAGGCCGAGGGACACTACCGGTGTACAATCGAGGCTGGGGAGAGACACCAGAGGTTGGCCAGCCAGGTAGAGACCGCAGGAGGGCTTCAGGATGTGTCTGGCCTGTCTCGCTCAGTCCTGATCGGCCGGACACCAGCAGCAAGCTAACCTACCAGTTGGAGCATCTGGCCCCTGGTGGTCAGTGCACGTTATAGCAAGTGGTTGAGCGGCCTTAGCATATCATTAGCATATTACACTTTGCTTGGTTGAACAGACGACCGGACACTTAGCATATTAGGCTTTTATTATATAGGTTGTGTGTGTATGTGTATGTATGTTTGTGTGTGTGTGTGCGTGTGTGTGTGTGTATATATATAGTCGACCAGTAGCTATGATGCACACTGACCACCAAGGGGTAGATGCTCAACACAGGAGCTGTGCCCTGTTCGTAAGTGCATTCCCATGGCGGTAGCGCAGCTCAGCCAGAAACCGGGCTCAAGACTGGTGAGTGCAGCTGAGGTGGCGCAAGCCTCTCCCATCTCTGCGGCAGTGCTCCTGAGCTGCGCAGTGGGGCCAGGATGAGCGGGATCAGTATGGCTCCCGGCCCTGGCTCGGGCTCCTCCCCAGCCACCTGCCACTTCGTGCACTACTGCATCCCTCGGGGATGTCGGACTGCCGGGATCGAAACCGGCAGTCCGACATCCCCTGAGGGGTCCTGGATTGCGAGAGGGCGCAGACCAGGCTGAGGGACCCCATGGGTGCATGAATCCATGTACCGGACCTCTAGTATGTGTATATGTGTATGTGTATGTGTGTGTGTGTGTGTGTGTGTGTGTGTGTGTGTGTGTGTGTATAAATAAATATATATGTGTATATAAATATAAGTGTGTATATATATATATATATATATGTATACACACACACACACACACATATTGCCTATTGCAGAATGCAAAGAGGTAAAATTGTGAGTAAAGGTTATAAGCAGTGACTGTAAGTGGACGAGATATATAAAATTTCCCATTGAGAAAATATGATTTCTAAATATATTAACTACTTATGCCTCTGAATTTAATTCATGTACAGTTCCTCAAATTTTCACTTGTTTTTGTCAGAAAAGACAAAGGATTACTAGATAGTTGTCTGTGGCCTTAGAATTCTGCTAAGTATTTATCTCCTTGTCAAAAATTACCATGGTTAAGAGAGACACATAAATCTTACCACAACTGTTTTGCAGTGACTGTGTTGGACTCCAGTCACCAGAAATGCATATTTTAGTATCATTTTTTAATTTTAGGACAGATTGTTTGGATGGACTATCATTTACAAAGTTGGTGGGATAGAAAAAGTACTTGTTTAAAATGAAGGTGTTGCATGGATTCCGAATTTATCTGGTGTTTGATTCCTCTCCAATTTAATCTATGCATTCCCATGTCATTTATTGCCATGGTAACGGAATACTCATTTAAAAATATCAAAATGTGAGTGGGGAAAGATGTAATCTTTAACTGAATATAAACTCCTAACATCATGAGAAACATTTTAATGATAAATTAATATTTAAGAAGACATCCATGTCCGATACTAAAACATTAAATTAGTGATTGCCCCCATTCCTAAAATGTAAACCTTGCTCTAGTTTTTTTTTATATAACATTAATTATTTTATTCTTATTTTAAAAAGCAACATGTGCCACATAAATGAGACTTGGAACCTTACTCCCTTACTAGAGAGGGGTTTCTGCCCCTTATTCTGGGTCCCTACAGAGAACACAGGCCAGAAATGACTGGACTGCTGATCTCCTCACTCGGAGCATGCAGGGTGAGGGACAGTTTGGGACAAAGGGCTCAGGTGGCTACAGCCCCTGGCTTCCAGCCAAATCTGCCCTCCAGGGCTCTGCCTTGGTGTGACATCACTCCCAGAGTGTACTAGCCCCTGTGGGTCTCCACAGGAAACCCTGGGGCCCTGACGGGATTGCTTCTCTAATGATCCAAAGACATCTAGTAAGAGGAGTTCAGTAATTAATCGTAAATGCCTCATTTCAATACTTACTGATCAAGAAAATCATGTTGAATATCTTAATGTGTCTATTATGAGTTTTGAATTTTGTCCAAAAGGGAATGCTGTGGTTACTGGAGGTTGAGATAAGAAATTAAATTGGCAAATCTTTGTGTAATGCAGGAAATATTCTCTCAGCCTAAAAAGAAAAGAACATCTTCATTCTATAAAGACAGGTAGAGAACTGGCATTGAGCCATGACACAGGATTTAAATAATATATATTTTTACATAGTCACTTATCTATAATAATAAAAGCATAATATGCTAATTAGACTAGACAAAGCTGCCACTGGGTGGCGGGGAGGCGGGGGAGGGGGGTGGCAATGCAGAGGTGACAGAGGACCCTGGCCACTGCGGTGGCAGGGGCCGAGCCCCTTGCACAAATTTCGTGCATCGGGCTTCTAGTTTATAATAAAGTTTATGTCCTATATTTTACTTATTTTAGGAGATTTATTCAATGTCTGTATTAAGTAAATTAAATGTTATCAAAGGAGTCAGCGCCATACATTTTGAAAATAATTTATTCAGGTGGCATTCACATAACATAAAATTGACTATTTTAAAGTGAACAATTAGTGGAATTTACTATATTCACAGTGTTGTACAGCTACCACCTCTACTTAGTTCCCAAAGTAAAACCCTTTATCCATGAATAA
Organism: Cnephaeus nilssonii; assembly: GCF_951640355.1. Lineage (NCBI taxonomy): Eukaryota > Metazoa > Chordata > Mammalia > Chiroptera > Vespertilionidae > Cnephaeus > Cnephaeus nilssonii. The sequence continues at coordinate 4,311,659 of NC_137088.1, read as the reverse complement.
TTTTTACCCAGCCCCATTCCCCCAGCCCCCAGCAACCACCAGTCTGTGTTCTGTCTCTCCATTTACCTATTCTCCATACTTCATATAAATGGAGTCACATGATATGTGACCTTTGGTGTCTGGTTTCTTTCACTATCCTTGATGTTTTTGAGCTCCACCCATGAATGCGGAGCTGTTTTTGGCATTGGAGCTGTTTTTACATTTTTGTAAGTGTGAAGTTGTTGCTAAAACATGCATGTACATGTAGTTGTTCATCTTTTTTCAGTTCTTGGCTGTGTACCTTAGATTCATGAGGTCATGTGTCATTCTGTATTTAACTCTTTGAGGAACCATTTTATATTCCCATCAGCAATGTATGGGACTTGCAGTGTGTAACTATCTCAGCCAGTAGCTGTTGTCATTGTTACTGTATTGTTATCGGCATCGGGAATGTGGAGTGCTACACCAGTGCGGTTTTGACTTGGCTTCCCTGAGGACGCATGATGTTGAGCGTCTTTCATGTTAGCCATTTGCATATTTTCTTTGAGAAATGTCTATTTAAGCTCTTTGCTCATTTCCTAATTGGGTTGTATTCTCATTGTGAGTTACAAGGGCTCTTACATGTTCTAGAAACTTATCAGATATATAATTTGCTAATATTTTTCCCCATTCACATGCTGTCCTTTCAATTCTTGGACAGTGTCCTTTGATGCATAAAGTTTTAGATTTTGATAAAGTCTGTTTTCTCTGTTATTGCTTATATTTTGGGTGCATAAGCACTCTTTAATATCACACACACACACACACACACACACACACACACACACTCCAGCAGGCATACACACTCCATGTCCGTGAGTCATTTCTCAGAGTGTTAGAATGCACGTTCCAGAAAGTAGTCTCTTTTTTTATTTTGTTAGAATGGACATGATCTTCATTAACTGAAAAAAATATATGCCATTGTTACTGTAATCACATATTTTTCATTAAAATGAAGGGAAGAGAGAAGCATATATATCATCTTTTTTGAGCTACATAACATGAAATGTAAGCTTCTCTCATCCCTTTATCAAACGTTTTTGACTACCTATACAATGTGCTGTTTTAGATCCTGGGGACCTACCAAGGAGAGTGTCCTGCCCTCATTAATGTGTATAGATGTCAACAAGTAAGTCCCAGTGGAAATAAGTACTCTGGAAAAAGACACCAGGCTGATGACTTAGCAGGTACTGTTTAAAGCCAGGCGGCTGGTCATGTGACAGCTGCACTGAGAAGGGAAGTGATGGGGAGGAAATGGTGGACCGCGCCAGGTGGAGGAAAGCCCACTTTCTCCAGAGCCAGGAAAGGCCTGATCGCGTGGAGAGTACAGTGCTCGTCTCGCAAAGCAAACGCCTGCTGGTGGCCTCTTCATTTATTTAACACCCAACACACCCATAAACAGGGCATGACCCTGGGCACTAAACACTGTGACACTCATCCAGGGTTAAGGAGAAAAGTTGGGGGTCGGCCTGGATCAGAGAAGGGAGATGTAAAACTAAGAGAGACATAATGTTTCTCTCATCTCCGGAAATTGCAGGCTGGTAAGGACATTACAAGGCACAGCTAATCACAGAGCAGAGGTAAGGTCAGCTCATTATGAAGGGTGAGTCAGGGAAACTTTGAATCCTGCATTTGAAGCAGGTGGAGGGTTTCTGTGGTTGTGGGGAGAGTTTTAAATCAAAGGGAAACACATGCTTAGAGATAAAGGTGAGCAAGGTCCGTGGGGCGGGAGGAGTCTCTATGGATCAGACAGGCGTGTGGGCGGGTCCCTGCCACGTGATGGAGTGGAGGCAGAACCGCAGCCTGGCCTGTGACACTGGGCCAGCATCCTACAAGGATGGAGCTGTCCCATCACCTGCCTATTCAGAGCCTGGGCGAGACCACTGGAACTCGTCAGCCTGGTGAGGACCAGGAGGCCAAGAACTTGGCTGTGATCGCTCCCCCGGAAGTCGATATAAAACCTTCAGTGTGGATGCTGGGTGTTCTGGACTGAATTGTTTCTCCCCCAAATCCTCTGTTGAGGTGCTAAGCCCCAGGACCTAAAGAATGTAGTTGCATTTGGAGACAGGGTTTGTAGGGGTGACTGAGGGACACTGAGGTCCATGTACGGCCCTAATTCAGTCTGACTGGGCGTGCAATGAGAGAGGGGATTGGACCATACACACAAGCAGAGGACAGACCATGTGCAGACACAGTGGAAAGACAGCCATCTACTCACAAGGAGCGGCCTCAGGGAAAGCTGATGTCAGACTTCCAGGCCCAGAACTGTGAGAAAGTCGGTTTCTGGCATTAATTCACCCAGTCTGTGGCCCTTGGTCACGTCAGCCCTAGCACAGTAATGCACTGGGAACAAATGTAAATGGCCATATTCTTTCTACCATCCATACTACACATGAACAGTTCAAAGTCTCAAAAAGTTAGGTGACTTGGCAAATGTCACATAAATCTTGCCATAAGAAACATTTTTAACTAGAATAAGCATGTATCCTGTTATCCTAAAGGGGCATTTTGGAGAGCTTTTGGTGCTATTAATACTTATGGTGGGGCAGTGTCTTTAAACCAGGTCAGACATCTAAAAGCTGTGCCTTAGGCGCCTGAAAAGGCAGGGCGCTCTCCTCAGCAGGCTCTCTGGTGCATATTCTAGCTGGGATGGAGGCTGTTGAATGAGTTATTAACAGGATGTTGCCAAGTCATACATTGCCTCCTTTATGAGGACCCATAAAAGACTTTTCTAATTCCAGCACCGAGAATAATTACACTCTCCTGAGCGATGCACTGGCTTGGTTTATCTCATGGAGACAGTGCACCATGAGGCCTGTGTCCCCCTCTCCAGGGAGGCTGCCGGGGAGCGGAGCCCAGACCTGCCTGCCGAGCGGATGCAGAGATCAGCATAATATGCCGTTTGCTGAGTCTCATTTCATTTCCTCTCCTCCTCTTTGTTCGCTTTGCTTACTTCCCTTCCACCCTTGCCTTCTCATGTGGCTCATGTAGCCTTCTAAGCCACCTTCCTCATCCTGGAATAACATTGGTTCTATAAATCAGTCATTCAAACATGGCCTCGTTCTCTGCCCCGTTCAGGACGTACTCTGGCAGTCCCGTGCCAGTTACACTCCTGCACCCACGTTTCCTCTTCCTGGATCCCCGTTTGTGCCCTAGGCGTGCATAGCTTGTGGGTCCCCAGGCCTGTGTGCAGTCATGTGGAGAAGCCAAGGTGGATGGAAGTGTGAAAACAGGACCATCGGGAAGAAGCCCACAGGAGCCGTCATACCTGCACAGCATCTTCATGGAAGGGGCTGAGGGGCGGGGGGGATTTTCTTGTTCTAAAATAAAATCTACAATTATATGGATTTAAAAAAAATAAGAACATTTTTCTAAACTATAACAACACTACAGGTTGTCTGTAATTATAATGTGCTGCTTTACTGAAATTACCCTAGATCAAAAAGAATAATTCTGAGTTTATTACCTTGTACTGAGTGTACCTTTACTAAATATAGAACCTCCTGTTGGTCTCCTCCAAACATGCAGCCATTGCAGCCGGGAAAGAGCGCGGCGCACTGGCATGGTGTCAGTGCAGCTTGCTGAGTTATTCTTTCTGGGTACGTCCTGTTTCAGGCATGTCATTGTAACGCACCTGCCTCTTTCTCAGAGATCCGGAGAAATGGCGCGTCCTGGTGTGCTTGGCTCCGAAGGACTAAGTGAGCAGCTGTAACTCCATGGGCCTCTGCCTCAGACATCCTCCTCCACCCCCTCCACCCTCCTCTGCCCCCACCCCAGCTCTGACTTTGTGGAGGAAGGAGTGGGGTCAGGCCTCTCCCACCTTCATTCAGCAGCACAGGGTCCTGGGGCTCAGCGCCTGGCAAACATGGGTGGGACGTTTATGTGACTGTGTTTGGGGAGGGGAGTGAGCACTGTATCCCCTCCTCCACCCAAAGTCATGCGTGGAAACCATAACCCCCAATGGGACTGTTTTGGAGATGCGGCCTTTGAAGGGACAAAATTCCATTTGACCCAGTGATTCTACTTTTAGGAATATACCCTAAAAATCCTGAAACACCAATCAGAAAGAATGTATGCACCCCTATGTTCATAGCAGAGTCATTTACAATAGCTAAGATTTGGAAACAGCTCAAGTGCTCATCAGTGGGTGAGTGGATAATAAAGCTGGATATTTACTCCATGAAAAACTATGCAGCAGTAAAAAACAAGGATCTCTTACCCTTTGAGACAGCATGGAGGGACCTGGAGAGTATTATGCTAATCGAAATAAGGCAGTCAGAGAAAGACAAGTATCACATGATCTCACTTATTTGTGGAATCTAATGAACAAAATTAATTGATCAACAAAATAAGGCCTGAAGGATGAAGGCATGGAACAGGCTGACATACCTCGATGTGGGACAGGGGGACGAGAAAGTGTCGCGGTGTGATATGATGTGACACTTAGAATGGGGCTATGGTATTTAGATACGTGTGTATTTGTTTTAAGTACTATTTTATTCATCTTTCTTCTTTAGTTTCCACTTCAAACCTTAAGTAGTTATGAAGCAATATTAATTAAAAGATTATTTTGTCAGAAAAACATCAAAGCTGAATTCTGTCAGTAATCTCTTATGTCCTCATTACACATGGAATTCCAAGAAACATAATCATGCTTTAAGAGATATGTTTGATCATTTCAGCCCATTTTTAGTGTTAGCAAATGTTATACATAGATTTTTAAAAAGTGGCCTTAGCCATCTGGAAATATATACTCCCATAGAAGATAAACATATAAAAGAGTATCTTAATAACATACAGACTTTTTAAAACAGATGAGTGTGTGTGCACAATGATCTCCAGTTTACATACATTTTACTTGAGTTGTATTCATTTGAGAAGATTAGTCCCCCTAGATTAGAGCACAGTGGAGTTACTTAGATTGGCTGTGAATACACAGCACAGAAAAGCTTCGGGCAGATGCTAGGTTCGCAGAAGGTAAACTAAATGGACCACATTCAAGGACTCTGGATTCATTCGCATGAGCCAGGTTGGCTGGCAACGCTGCCTTGTCGATTGTCTCATCTCACCCCTTCTTCTCTTTGTGCCTCATACCTTACCTTCTCCCCATGTGATATTTATATGGTCTACTTGTCACAATTGTTTCTAAACCAAGTCATCAATGGCATACCCATTTTGGTGGGTTGACATATGGGACACTAAATTTTTCACCCCTCCTTAGTGTTCATAAAATGGTGTCTTACTCATACACTGTGGCCAATGGAGTAGGTTATGGTGTTACACCTTCCTACTATTTCACAAGGTATAAAACTTCACCAAGTTACGTATACGACTTAACAGCACCCAACATCCTGACTTGTGTTTAAAATCGAGGCCAGAGTTTCACTGGTTTCCTTAGTGAAATTTTCATTTCTCCATGTCTGGGGGGGAAATACATTTTCTCCTGAATGTTGAGCTTGTGCTATTGAATTTATTAATTCCAGAGAAGTCGGGGAGTTCATCATAGCAGGCCCACCGCGGGCTGAGCCAGGTTAACTTAATTGTGGCTATCTCTCCCCTGTTAACAACACTCAGAAAATAATTTAATACGGTCTGGGGCTCTTTACCCACTCAGGAAGCTCAGATATGTCCCCGGGAGCTGCAGACGGAAGCCATACATGATTAGGCAGGAGCTGACACGTGGCAGCAGCAGGTGTGAGCTGCTGCGGGGCCATGGGACCACAGAACCCCAGCGGCAGCCCAGGGGGTTTGTACACTGGCCTCCCGTCCCCTCTGAGTTCATAAAAGGACTGTGCCCTCCGTGCAGGCCTAACCCTCCTCTGTGATCACAGACAATAAGCCCATACAACTTATTAGGCAGAAAAGACCTCAAACACCTGAAAACACTGTGCCGCTCCGAAACCTGGACTCGACCTCTCCTGCCCATTAGCTGACAAGATTTGGGGTTGTTTATTTTACTGGGCTCATTAGTGGACTTGGAGCCATCTGGGGTCCCCTACTCCCGTCCAGGCTGCCTGATGGGGCCATAGTTCCAATGTGTGTGTTACAGCCACTTGTGTGATCAGAAAATCCTTTCTGATTCATCCCTAAGGTTAGCGAGGTGGATGCCTTTCCCTTCATAACCATGTGTCTACTCAAGAGGCGGGCGTTAGTGTTGCTGTATAAATAACACAAATAGCTTATTTTGACCCATGCTGGATGTCAGCGTTGGGATTCTTTTTTTAAAAAAAATATATTTTATTGATTTTTTACAGAGAGGGAGAGGGAGAGAGAGTCAGAAACATCGATCAGCTGCCTCCTGCACACCCCCTACTGGGTATGTACCCGCAACCAAGGTACATGCCGTTGACCGGATTCGAACCTGGGACCTTTCAGCCCGCAGGCCGACGCTCTATCCACTGAGCCAAACCGGTTTTGGCAGCGTTGGGATTCTTAACCTTGGAACCAGGAACAAGGTGGTGAGGAGACTTGTCCTTCCTGCTTGGCTGCGTGAGGGGGGTGGGTCCTTCCACACTCAGGCTCCTTCCCCGTCTCCCTATGTCCTAAGTGGTCCCCAAGTCCCTCTATGTCTAGCCCCATTTCTATAAGGCAGCTTAGGTTTTTACAACTGTCATGCATGTTGTGTGGTGATTTTATTTTAGACCTGTAGGCTTTTTCTGTACCATCTAAACCTTTGCTTACAAATCTTTTTATTCGACCTTCTTTCAGAAAACAGCCAGCGCCCTATATCTCCTCTAATTGCTCCATTTGCTTCTCTTAATGTCACAGGTAAAGCAGCATTGAAGGAGCCATAGCATCCTCTTCATTTCCCCCCACTGTGTTGCAGACAGTTGTCTCAGAGGTCAAGTTAACTTCTAAATTCGTTCGGCAAACACTGCATCTATGGGCCATTTAAAAGAAGCACCAATATCTACCTGCGGAACAGAATTGGGTCACCAGGTACATTAGTGCATCGCAGGCGGTTTTTCTTTCCCGCGCGGGGGAAGGATCACAGAGCGAGAGACATGGGGAACGCGGACTCGCTGTGATGAGTGTGTGTCCCAGCAGGAGATGCGTGCCCTCCGCCTGCTTAGTCCATGAAGCATGAGCTTGAAAGGCTCCGTAAATCACGGCAGGTTCTGCAGACGCTCCTCGATCCCCAGAATCATCTGGAAGTTATGGGCTCTACAGCACGGCACACTCAGGTGAAAGCAGCTCCAAGCTCACACAGCACCGCTGGTTCAGAGGCCTGAATGCCCTCCCTGCCCCAGAACAGGGAGGAGGAGTCTCATGGCCACAGGGGGCTCACTACGGACCCCAGATGGCTCCAAGTCCACTAATGAGCCCAGTAAAATAACCCCAAATCTCGTCAGCTAATGGGCAGGGGAGGTCGAGTCCAGGTTTCGGAGCAGCACAGTGTTTTCAGGTGTTTGAGGTCTTTTCTGCCTAATAAGTTGTATGGGCTTATTGTCTGTGATCACAGAGGAGGGTTAGGCCTGCAAGGAGGGCACAGTCCTTTCATGAACTCAGAGGGGACGGGAGGCCAGTGTACAAACCCACTGGACTGCAGTCTATTCAAAAAACAATTAAAAAGAAATAAAAGTGAGATGAAGCAAGAGCAGTTTAACACCAGGTCCAATTTAGGAAGGAAGGGCCTAAACTCTGAAAAACCAAGCCATGGCTCTAGCTGGTGTGGCTCAGTGGATAGAGCATCGGCCTGTGGACTGAAGGTCCCAGGTTCAATTCCAGTCAAGGGCACATGCCCGGGTTGCAGGCTCGATCCCCACTAGCGGCTGTGCAGGAGGCAGCTGATCCATGATTCTCTCTCATCATTGATGTTTCTCTCTCTCCTTTTCCTTTCCTCTCTGAATAAATAAAAATATATTTTTTGAAAACAAATAAACAAGCCATGTCCGATGGCACTTCCCTCTTAGTCCAAAATATGGCTGGAAGGTGTAAAAAGGGAAAATATATGTACAAGATATATACGTGTAGATATATAGATATATAAATTGCCAGTCACCAAATGATAATAGCATTTAAAGTAATAAACAGGAAAACAGAAGCAAAACTAACAACCATTTTGAAATGAGGACCAAAATAAGACTCCAGAGGAAAGGATTCATTTATTCTCATATTCCCAGCGACCAGCATGGCACATGGCACACAGTAAGGGCTTACGTCACACGTGAATTAATGAATCATGGAGTGAACAAATGACTGTGACCTGAGCCAGAGATACTTTACTTAAAATCTTAGTAAGTTCTGCGCCTTAAGACCTAAAAGGAACCCCTGCTTATAATGCTTTTTAAAAATGTGCGCTGCTGCCCAGCTGGTGTGGCTCTGCCAGGTGCAATGGAGTTTAACGGAGGAGGGTTAGATGTGTCCCTGGTAGGAGCCTAAACAGGGACCCCGTTTCCACAGGGACACTGTCCACTTTCTACTCCAGCGCCCTGTGGTAATGTCACTGAGAAGCCCTTGGAATTTCCTAACATTTTCTCTTCAAAGCGGGACTCTGGCAATAATGAAAGGACGAGTGTGTTTCTTTGTGGCTATTTTTGCTTTGGCAGCTCAGAGTGTCGGGTGTGAAAAGCCTCTGATTTCTGGGCCTGTGTTTTCACAAAAAATTCATGGTGCCTCTATTCCCTGAACAGTTGGAGATCATGTGCTTTACTGAGCAGGGATAGAAATAGCTTCACCTGCAGCCCACCTCTGGGCATCTCCCCCCTTTTTTTCTCCTTTAAGCAACCTTGGCTTTTAATTCTTACAACACAGAAGAACTTACGCACTTGAAATGGAAGTGATTAACCACAGAAATGGTCAATAAATGCCCCATAGTCGTTCCTGGGCAGGGACTCGGTTAGCCCACTTTCCCTCCATTTTCCTCATTCAGGAAGATTGACGGTACTGTGAACACCAATCACAGTAGTTGCCAACATTTCTGAAAGCCCGTTATAATTTACCTTCTCACAGAGAGCTATTTAAAAGGAGAGGATGAGGTTAATGGAGTTTGAGTAATTAAGATGAGAATTTCTTACTGAAAATAATTGACTTACACTAGGAAGAGAATCTGCTGATCAAAGGAGGCTGGGTATTCCAATCTCCAACTATAATTTTTTATTGAAAATTAACAGAATGGCACTTGGTCAGTTATCACAGTCATATCTGACGGGGAATCATGCACGTGGACCCACTCTCGGGCACTAAGCCAGCAGTTATGAGTCTGAAATGCTGAGGGTTGATGGCTCATCCCAGACCAAAATGGCTATAAAGTTCATCTGGAGAAAACTGTAGCACAGACAAGGGATTTCCCTTTAAAAAGGTGAGGTGAGAAGATCTGCCCTATCAGACATTAACATGTATTATAAATATACCATAGCCAAGCATTCCAGTATCTATGTCACTATATAGCTCAGTATCTAGAAAGTTGGCAAAAATATTTGTAAAAACAACAGACAGATAAAATGCAGCCTGTAAAACCAGCCATAGAAAGATTGGGTAAGTACAGTAATGTGGAGTGATGGGCAAATCATTTGGAAAGAAACTAAATTAAATCCTCATCCCACACTATTCCAAGATGAATATCATATGGGTTAAACAAGGAAACCATAAAAGAAATAGGAGACGACTTTATCTAGAGAACAAAAGGGTGATTCCCATGGAGAAGGGAGGAACAATGGCACCCCAGGCCTTGGTCACCAGGAAAAGGAGAACCCATGGCTCCCGTGGGAATGACAGGAAGATAGTTGCATGTCCCTAGACTGCAGCTATGGAAGTTGTGAGAAAAACTAGACAATCGCCCATCCCAGAAAGTCCTCACTGGAAGGCCAGGTGCTGATTCAAGGTGACAAGAAGCAACTGAACGTCAGGGGAAGACTGCCCGGAGGACCACAGTTGCCATGCAGTGTGCTGAGGAGTGGACTGGACGGAGGAAATGAATATTTTTTGGACACGAAAGCCAAAATGTTTGGGAATGTTTGCATTAGTGATGAGGAAACTGAGGCTAGAGAGTGAGAATGAAGTTGAGAGCCGTTGCCCATGTGCCGAGGCCTGGCCATGGCACATGAGACAGCGTTCTCCCACATGTGAGCATCTGGGAAAGTATCAGAAGAAACTGTTCAGACAAGGCTCAGTTTGGTTTAGATCTGCCAGGTGATGAGTGTGCTGGTGTACCCAGAAGTGGCATCACTATGGGGCGCAGACTGTAGAGAGATCGTGGGCATATAGATGTACTTCTGGGGGTCGGCAGCAAACGGGCAAAATGGAGTCATGATAGGACAGTGGACAGGTCTGAGCAAAAAGGGGAAGGCCCGGGGCAGGACCTAGAAGGGTAAGTTCATGAAAGCAAAGCGGCTGGAGGAGCAGTAGTAACAGGGGATGAAGGACAGGGCCTGTGTGTTCAGGCCTGCGTCCCTCACACAGAAAAGTGTGCCTGACCCATAGACTGATTGAGAAATGTTGTCGGATGAGTGGATGAAAGGGGAATTGGGAACAGCGTGGGAGACTGCCCAGGGGGAGAGAGGGAGCTCTGGGGAGGGAAGCGGGTTTTGCGCTCAGCGATCAGCATGGGTCTTAGAGAGCAGATCCCGGAGGAATGAGAAGGAGCAGAAACCAGAGGGCTTGGTAAGCCGTCCTTTCATTTCCACAACGAGTGTTCTATCTTTCCAACCCAGAATTGTTTGTCTGTAACATCCAGGATCTGGCATACCCATGATTTTTTTTCAGAAGACTATTACCCTTGCAGCTTTATGCTTTACTGGAAAAAAAAAACAAACAACCCCTTTTAATTAACTAAACACAAGAACCACAATATCAGTTTAGCCGCATGCAATTCAAAATTCTAATTTAGTCTTTGGATGAAGTGGCTTCCTCCCAAACACTTAAACATTGATTTCTCAAAGAACAATCCACAGTCACTGTGAGTGATATAGAGCCCATTATTTTCAGTCAGTTTCCGTGCATTAAATGGAGGCGTGTGTGTATGCATGTGTGTGTGTGTGCACATGTATGTCTTGTGGTGTCTGTGTAAGCCCCAGCTTCCTGTCCACGTGCCCAATGACTGGTGAATTTCTGACATCACTGCATCTGATTTCTTTGAATAGAAGGGAAATTCATGTGGGAAATGCCAAGGGGAAGAAAACTGCATGTAGTTTAAGCGATTTTATGTGGGCCACTCAGGACTGTGCTGTTTACTTGTAGATTTTGGTTAGCACGTCGCTGCATTAAAGTGTAACCTTTAGGTTCACCCCGAAAAAATTACAAAAGCAAAGCATTAGCACAAACATCAATTTACTCTGTAGGTACCGGCGTTGAGTTTACTTCATGTTCTAAAATGAATGGTTATGCGGTTCTTATTTTAAAGCATCTTTTATTATAAGGCCATGGGATAGATTTTGTTAGATTGGAAGCTGTGTCAGTACAAAAGAGATGAAAAATGCATGTAAATCTCATTGACGTTAACTCACGGTGAAAGGATGTCTTTGGTAGATGACTTTCTGCCATTATGCAGCTTGGAAAGTACAGGAACCTGCAGCCCAGGAGAAAAACAGCTCTGCACTCGGACCTGTGACCAGCGCCCTGTCTTTCACTGCTGTGTGTCCACAGAGGAGCTGCACACCCGCTCTGATTTGCTCATCGATATAAAAAGCCAACGTGGCAGAGACACAGACACAGACAGTCCTATCTGATGTGGGCCTTTGGGGAGATAATGGAAACACAAATTTAGGAAGAGGTTGAGCTGATGGAGAAGAGCTGGAAAATACACTTTATGTTTGTTGAGTTTTAGAAGTGCTGATGTAGCCAAGCAGAGGTGGCATTTTGGAGTAGAGACTCTGGAAACTGTAAGATTTGAGGCAACAATACAGATAAATGTATTTATCACATACCACGACACACGCAGGTATCATGCTGAGCACTTCATTTCCATTACAATTTCCATCCTGGGAAAGTATGGTTATCACCCGTTTTCCTTAGGAGAAAGCCTAGGTTCCAGGAGATGGCATGCCCTTGGAGAAAGGTCATGGAGATAAACGGAGTCAGCGTGCAAACCGAGGCTGTCTGAGGCTAGGCCCTCACCAGGCTGTGTCCCTGCTTCCCGGATGTGAGAAAGGGCTGCCTTGTGCGGGGCGGGCGAGTCTTCATGGGAGGCGGGCCTTCTGCCCTGACCAGCTAAGTTGCTCACTCACTTCGGTTTGGTCTTATTTTGACTTGAGTGACTGTGTCACCAGCTGGAAGGGGCTCATGCGGAGAAGCCAGCGTTTTCTAGAGACACAGAAGCAGGAGGTGTGCCAGCACCTGCCGCCTCTCTGGACACTGAGCTGAAGGAACTCAAGGCAAACGGAGGTGGCCTAATGTTCCCACTGGGGACGCTGGGATCTTTCCTCTGTCCTCCCCCGCGCCCTCCCTCTTACTGAATGAACAAAAGGCAGATCCTCCACTGCACACGTCAACAACCCGGTTAGGGTATGGTGGAACATTTGAGGAACAGCAGTGCACATTTAAAAAAAATATTTTTATTGATTTCAGAGACAGGAAGGGAGAGGGAGAGAGAGAGAGAAATATCAATGATGAGAGAGAATCATTGATCGGCTGCCTCCCACACACCCCACACTGGGGATCGAGCCCACAACCCAGGCAGGCGCCCTGACTGGGAATTGATCGTGACCTCCTGGTTCATAGATCAACGCTCAACCACTAAGCCATGCTGGCCGGGCAAAACATAGTAGTCTTAATCTCTTCCTTACGAGGCTCTTTTCTCTCACCCCATAATGATAGGCCTCAGAGAAGTCACTGGGCAGGATTTTGAGAACAGACTGTCTTGATAGAACTTACTTTTTCTCTTATGTTAGACAAACTCTCTCATCATTGGCCTCATCTCTAGGCTCCCAGCAACTGAGCCAACCTGCTCCGAGGGGAGGAATATCACATTCAGAGGGGGAGAAAACCTCTGGCTCCTGACCAATGGCTGTGCATATACTGGCAATATTAGGATATTTCCATGGACATGCTTTCATGAGCTTTTCTCTCCTTTGTCCAAGTAGGCTTTTTGGATTAAGCACTCACTGACACTGTTATAACATAACTTGTGCTGCCTGCGTACACTCAGCTGCCAAAATGGGCCACTCCCTGGGAGCTCTAAGCTGGACCCTTTGTCAGCTTTTGATATAAGCAGCCGGCTATTCCTGCTCCTGTGACAGCATGACAGTTTATTCGGGGATGATAAATTGAGTGGGTCCATTCGTATTTCACACAAAGTCCCTAAATGTTGGCAATTCATTTTTTAATAGAGGGTGGCTTGGCGAGAATGCATTTAAGTGTCTTTAAGAGTGTCTGGTACTTTAGATTCCCTCAGAGGCCTTTCTGAACTGAACACCACTCTTTACCAGGTACACTCCTTGGGGGGTTCTGTTGTTATTTTTACTCATAGCTTAAAACAAGTGGGCTGCGTGTGGCCCCTACTAGCCATTTCTAGTCACAGCCTTTCTCCTTTTTCTTCAAGGTTAAATATTGGTAGCTAGATAGATAGACAGACAGACAGAGAGCTGATAGGTCACTTGATGTTTCTTTTATTTCATATTTAACCCATTGCAATGAATAATTATTCAAGGTGTGTATACAGTTTTGGGACACCCTATTATAATTGGTTGGGGATGGTCATGCAGGGGTGAATACTGGGAAAAGGTGTATTTGAAGAAGAATATGATGTTTATCTTTGATCTGAACCAGATAAAAGTTTCCACAGAATCTTGCTCCTTCTACATCCTGAAAGGCTGTTTATTTCCCAAATGACCACCTGACACATACCTCCCCCCTCCAGGAGAGGCGGCTTCCCAGCCTAGAGGGGGAATGGTGCAGGAAAGATGGGACCCACGGTGTCTTTGTGCCTGTTCCTGCTCTTCACGTCGCTGGCACCTCGAAGGGAAGAAGAGAAAAGAAGGCTTGGTCAAGCTCCAGGTAAGGGAAAGATTTCACAGCTGTAAGATGAGAAATGTGGACAGAATTGAAAACTGCTCTCTTACTGTTTAGAAAAGTATCTTAGTCTGAGGTTGGTCTTTGCAGTGGTCCCTGTATTTATCCTCTAGTTTGTGCTCATCTCAGTCTGTATTTACGAGATCATATGCTTTATACCCTGAGGAAGGCAGGAAAATGGCTCCCCAAAGACGTCCATGTCCTATGCCAGAGGCCATGGATGTGTTCAGCCCTGTGGCAGCACGTACTGTGCAGATGTATTTCAATTAAAGGCCTTGCTCTGACAGGTTCGGTGCAGTGGATGGAGTGTCAGCCTACAGGCTGAAGGGTCCTGGGTTTAATTCCAATCAAGGGCATGTACCTTGGTACCTTGGTTGCAGGCTCCATCCCAGAGGCAACCAGTTGATGTGTCCCTCTCACTTCAATGTCTCCCTCTCTCTGTCCCCTCCCTTCCACTCTTATCTAACACTCATGGAAAAATATCCTCGGTGAGAATTATCAAAAAAATAAATTAAGGACCTTGATGTGGAGGACTACCCAGATTACCCACTTGGGCCCAATATAATCACAGGGTCCTTGAAATCACAGAGCACTTCCCGCTGAAGTCAGAGGGAGACGGGACTGTGGAAATGGTCAGAGACGTGCAAGCTGGCTGACTTTGATTATGGAGCTTCAGGGCCACGAGGCAAGGAATGTCCAGAAGGCAGATTGTCTTCTGGAGGCTCTAGATGGGAACCAGCCCTGTGTCATCCTGATTGTAGCCCAATGAGATCTGCACGCACACACACCTCAGGATACAGTGTTGAATAGAAAAGGGTGCTATTGTCAGCCATAACTGTGCCGTCATGTACTACATGAGCAGTAGGAAGCCAGTACACCGAAGTGTGGCCAGCTCGGAGGGTCCTGGCTATATTCTATCCCAAAGGTACAGTCCTTTAGGTTATCTATTCGGTCATCCTCCCTTTATCAGAGATGAGGTTCATCAGATTCCAAGCCCTTTCTCCTTTTGTTCTGTTCTGTTTTCCTGTTCCATCATGCCATGTCAGGCTTGATACCTAAGATTCAGCATGAATGGGTGCCTCTAAGTCATGCATCGTCCTCTGGATGTTTGTTCAGATCGTGAAGGGAGGTCATGTTAGCGCTCAGAGCAGGAGTTGTTAAAGTGCTGGCCTCTGGAATTCTGGCTCTGCCCATTCCTATCTGCATGTCATTTAGCTGGTCCCTCAGAACCTCTCAGCTTCAGTGTCCTCATCTGTAAGGTGACAGTAATACTGGCCTTGGTGTCCTAGGATGTTTCTGTAAGGCTGGTTCTTGGATGAGACTGACATTTAAATCACTGGGTCTTGAGTAAAACAGGTTGTTCTTCCTAAGGTGGTGGGCCTCGTCTAATCAGATAACTCTACCTGGCAAGAATGGATTTTAGAAATGTCATAGTTAGCTTGGTGGCCACGTACTTGATCACAATGCCTATTTTTATAGGTGGAAAGAGGAATAAATATTGGTCAAGGCAATTGGCAATTTCTGGCACAACAGTGTTCACAGATTAACCCTACCAGACCTGAGGCCCTGAACCTAACTGTCCCCTATACACCACACAAAGTCAATTCAAACACATGGGGGCAGACATTTGCAATGGCTAACCATGAGGTTTGACCACGATTGGTTGGTTATTTTTAGTTTGTGATGCATTTTTTTCACGTACTAGGCAAAGTACCGAAAATTAGGTACAGCGGTATAGCGGCAGATTCGGAAATTACCGAAAAATCGGTACAGCGGTCTGATGTAAAGGCCCGAATAGAACAAAGACTGATCTGCCCTTCAAACTTGACCTGCAACATCAGTTCCACGCTGGGTCTCCAGCCTACCAGCCTGTCCTCAGACTTGGGACTTACCAGCCTCCATAACCACGAGTCAGTTCCTTGAAATGTCTCTCTCTTTCCCTCTCTTGCTCTGTGTTTCTTTCTCTCTTACTCCACACACACACACATGCCCACATACTAGTTGTCATGTTTCTCAGGAGAATCCTGACTAATACAGGAGGGAACTTCCTTAAGGCTAATAAAAACTATATATTAAAGGCTGACAGCTAACAACATCACACTTAATGGTGAGAGAATGAAGACTTTTCCAATAACTGGAAACAAGCCACCTATGTCCTCACTCACCAGTCTTACTCAACATCATAGTAGAATTTTCAGATAGTCCAATAAGATAAGAAAAATAAATAGAAGTTACACAGATTGAGAAGCAAGGAATAAAACTTTCTCTATTTGCAGATAACATTATTCTCTATGTAAAAAAATAAACTAACAAGATTTGGACAAACATTGGTTCTAAAATTTATATGGGAAGGCAAAGAACCTGTAATGGGCAGAACAATACTGAAGATAAACAGCACAGGGGGAAGAATCAGGCTACTCAACTTCATAAATTACCAGCTACAGTAGCAATGACAGCATGCTATTGGTGAAAGAATAGACACACAGATAAATTAAACAAAAAGAGAGGCCAGAAATAGACCATATAAATATAGACTTGATTTTTGACATAGACACAAGGTAATTTAACTGAGAAAGGATATTTTTTTCCGAAAATGCTGCTGGGACAATTAGATGTCTATATGAAGAAAAGAAAAAAAAACAACCTCATACCCAGACCATGTACCTTATACACAAATTAACTCAAAAATAGATCATAGATTTAAATGTAAAATGCAAAATTATAAAACTTCAAAAGTAAAACATAGGGGGAAAAAATCTCCATAACCTTGGGTTTAGTGATACATTTTAGATACAATACCCGAATCATGATTCATATAAGAAACAAGTGATCATTTGGACTTTATTAAAATTAAAAATGTTTGCTCCATGAAAAAGACTATTAAAAAATGAAAGACAATGTGAAAAATATTTACAAATCACATACCTGATCATGAACTTGGTTTCAAAATATAAAAAGAATGCTTAAAACTCAAAAATAAGAAAACACACAATCTAGTTTTTAAAACAGGCAAAAGATGTGAACAAGACACCTCACCAGAAAAGAACAACAGATCAGCCCTGGCCAGTGTCGCTCAGTGGTTGAGCGTTGTCCATGCACCAGGAGGTTGCTGGTTCTGATGAGGCCAGGGCACATGCTGGCTCCATCCCTGGTGTGAGGCGTGCAGGAGGCAGCCCAGAGATGTTTTGCTCTCACATCCATGTTTCTGTCTCTCTCCCTTTCCCTTCCTCTCTCTCTAAAAATCAATAAACTGTTTTTTCAAAAAAGAGAAAAAAACGAAAGACAGATGCAAATAAGAATATTAAAAGATACTTAACACCAGGAGTGAACCCGAATGCACACTATGGACTTTGAATGTGTCTTGGTCAGTGGGGGCTGCCGTACCAAAACCCCATGGACGGGGTGGGGTAAGCAGGAGATTTGTCTCTCACAGCTCTGTCCCCTTGCATGCCCACGACTGAGATGCAGCAGAGGAGGTGGGTGGGAGCGCCTCCTCCTTATCGCAGATGGCATCTTCCTGCCGTGGGCTCACATGGAGGAAAGGTGGGGAGCTGTCTCTTCCTCTTGTGAGGAAGATACAGTCCTCATCCCTTCCTGGGGTTCCACTCCCATGACTTCATCTCCTAACACTGTCTGATGGGGTTTCTGGTGGCGGGGGTGACGAGCATCCGGCCCATGTCAGTGTAATGATGACATATCAGCGTGAGTTCCTCAGTTACAGCAGGGGTACCTGGTAGTGGGGGTGACCATACACATGGCTGGCAGGGGTGTGTGGGAACTCTGTGCTTGCCACTCAGTTGTGCTCTGAACCTAAAGCTGTTCTTTGAAATGTCTATTTAAAAGAAACACATGCGTAATATCTTTTGTCTTTAGAGAAATGCAATTTAAAACAATGATATACCACTCCGCACCTTTTAGAGTGGCTAAAATCCAAAAAGCTGACAACAGCAATTGTCAGCAATCCTGCAGAGCAAGAGGAACTTTCAGTCATTCCTGGTGGGAATGTAAATGGTGCGGCGAATTTGGAAGATGGTTTGACGTTTTCTCACAGAGCTAAAATCATCTTACCGTACAAGCCAACAATCCCCCTCCTGTGTATTCACCCCACTGATTTGAAAAGTTATGGCCACAAAAAAATCTGCATACAGTATATAGCAGCTTTATTCATAAGCATCCAAAACTAGGGGGGAAAACAAGACTTCTTTCAATAGGAGAATGCACAAGCAAACTGTAGTTTATCCGTACAATGGAATAAACCAACGAGGCAGCAAAAAAGTGGATGAATGTGCTCTGTAAAGTGAAGAATTCAGTCTGGAAAGCTGCATACTATATAGTTCAATTTAGATGAGTTTTGGAGAGAAAAACGTAGACAACGTAAACACAAGGGGTTGGCTGAGTTATGAAGAGAGGGAGGGTGTGGTAGGTTAAACAATATATTTTTAGGGCAGTTCATTTATTCTGGATGAGGCTATATGGGTAATTATATGACCTTATTCTTTTATCAAAAATGAATAGAATTTTACAGCAGAGAGTCACATTTAAAGAAAAAAATATTTAGATTTGAGGACTCCAAGATGGAATGTAAATGGTGATTTAAAAAAATCTAACTTTAATAAAATGAATAGAATAACCTCAGTGAAGAGGGGCTGACTTATATCACTTTGAAAGCAAGTGGAAACTACACTGAGTGGCCAGATTATTACGACCACCTGACGTTTGTAGGAAAATTAGCCGTACACTGCATCGTATGGGATATGGAAGCCGAAGGCCTGTTCGAACACCTTTGCTGTCTGCAGTTACCAAGATAAAACGTCTCCAGTTCGCACAGGAACACAAGGATTGGACAGTCGAGCATTGGAAAAAAGTCATGTGGTCCGATGAATCACGTTTCCAGTTGCATCATGCAGATGGCAGAGTGAGAATTTCACGGAAACAGCATGAAAGCATGAACACTACATGTACGAGTACAACCCTTCAAGCTGGTGGGGGCAGTGTTATGGTTTGGGGCAGTTTTCCTGGCATGATTTGGGCCCTTTAATTCGTGTGGAACAACGTCTGAATAGCACAACATACATAAGTATTGTTGCTGATCAAGTTCATTCTATCATGTTGATGGCGTATCCCAATGGAGATGGCTTCTTCCAACAAGACAGTTCACCATGCCACGGTGCTCGTATTGTGCAGGAGTGGTTTCAAGAACATGAGGGAAACTTTACCTTGCTTAGGTGGCCCCCACAATCACCAGATCTCAATCCAATTGAGCATTTGTGGGACGAAGTTAAAAGAGCCATCAGGCAGCTGGTTCCACAACCATCAAATCTCACAGAACTGGACAGTGCTATTCATCAGGCATGGTATCAGATTCCTCGCATCACATTTCAACATCTTGTGGAGTCAATGCCAAGAAGAATCGCAGCAGTACTGAAGGCAAAAGGTGGCCCAACGAAGTACTGATGGGGTGGTTATAATAATCTGGCCACTCAGTGCATAAGACTCAATTAAAAAATGTGCCTAAGTGTTTAAAACTGTCTCCTGTGAGGTAGTTGAACAGTTCTGAAACAGCTTACGTGTTTACTAGAATTGAGTGATTAAGCAAATTGATGCTGAATGGTGGAGACAGTTTTTTCATGGACCATCTTAGCCTTCCCTCCTTGCTTACCGTCACCTCCCACCCAACAGTGAACAACCTCTTGCACCATTTAGAGTCTGGACACCTGAACTCATATTAACTTACCATAGGCATAGATGGAAACATACACCATTTATAGATATGTTCAGAGAGAAAGAGATAGAAACACACTTAGAAACATACAATAATAGAGATTAGAGAGAGAGATTAGCATTCACACACACACTTCCTTCCTCTGTACCAGGGCCTAGAAGCAACATGACCCTACCTGGTGTCCAGGTCTTGGATAAGAAGTACCAGGACGGTTTTTTGCGTTTTTTTAATATTTTTTTATTGATTTCAGAGAGGAAGGGAGAGGGAGAGAGAGATAGAAACATCGGCTGCCTCCTGCACGCCCCCACTGGGGATTGAGCCCGCAACCTAAGCATATGCCCTGACCAGGAATCGAACCAGTGACCTCTTGGTTCCTGGGTCGATGCTCAACCACTGAGCTACACCCGGCTGGGCAAGAAGTACCAGGACTTTTAGAGAACAATCTGATCCCGGGGTCTGAACAGGGACTGAGCAGGGTCATCAACAATAAGGAAAATGTAAACTGTCCCAGCCAAGAGGAGCCTCAGGGGACATAGCAACTGCATGTGATGTGTGATCTTAGAAGAGATTCTGGACTGGAACAGGGTCACTGGATTAAAACTAAGAAAATCTGAATAAACGGTGAACCTCAGATAGTGGTTGCGGTGGTGGTGGTGGTGGTGGTGGTGAAGGTGTAGGATCACTGTTGGTCCAGCAGTTGTGACAAGTGGACCACTCAGGTGTTCGCAGCAGTGAACTGGGTATGGGATACGTGGGAACCCTACATTCTCACAACTTCCCTGCAAACTTCACACTGTTATAGAATCACAAGCTTATTTTTAAAACATACACGCTCTCCACTACTTACTAGCTGTGCAGTGTCAGTCATGGTACCTCACTGTCTGAGAATCATTGTCTTATTTTGTAAAATGAGATAATAACCCCAGGCCTGCTGTTAAAGATTCTGTATATAAATTCCCTGTCACAGCGCTCAGCACATAGTAGGTGTTAACAAACATTATTTCTGCGACCACTCCCTTTTTGGGGGACTGAGCAGCAACATTTATGGACCTGTTTGGAGTTGACTGTTGCTAAGAAAGAGAAGTAGGAGTTATATAGGGACCCACTACTTAGCAGTGAGAAATTCAATCAGAGAAAAATATGAAATATGCAGAGATGCAATTTTAAGCATCACCTGGAGAATTGCAGAGAACACGACCACGGAACATTGTTTCAGCAAAGGGAGCAGTAACAGGATGCGGTTAAATAATAGAATACTTTAATTATCTAGAAATAATTTCGTACCGCCTAAGGTAATGCTGCCAGAAGTTCACAATAAGGCAGAAATAATTCCATTTCAAGAAATAACCATTGAATTTGCATGAGGAAAATCCAAAGTTGGTAAAAATCACCTGTGTTCAATGTTCATTTTTAACACCTATAACTAGTCTTTTCCAAACGAAGCATGGATATATTTCAGAGATGCTGCCAGAAACAATGGAAGGAAAAATACGTGTGACGTGACAAATGTTCTAAAAATACATTCTTAATTCACAAATCCATCCACATATGTAATCTCAGTGTCTTCTCTGCGACCACGTTCTGTGTCATACTCCGCCCATTCCCATTTTCCTGAGAAAGTTAGGATTTGCTAAATCCAATCACACAAGCTTGTGTTGTGAACCCACTACATGCAGGTTCCAGGAGCCAGGAGCACATTGCTGCCTCATCCGGATGTGGTCCCCACCAGGGTGGAGGAGTTCACAGGAGGCGTCATTGGTTGTGTTTCTGTCGACCACCCTGGCTGCCAGGTTAGAGGCAGCCACACCTGTCATGTGGGTTCCATGGGCGGGACCTGCTACAAAGACTCTGACACAAGTCAGGATTCACCTTCCGAAGGACGTCCAGCAAACATTGTCCCAGGAAGTGTCCCCTGCTGCCTCTGCCCCCTTAGTCCTCCTCCTCTCCACTCACGCATCCCGTCAGTCAGGCCAATGGGCAGGGTTTTCACTTAGAAAGGACTAAGCAAAGCCAGACAATGGCAAGTTGGAAGTTGTGCTTAAACTCTAAGATGAGAAAGAATACATGTACTTATGCACAGGAACACATTTTTATAGTGGTGTGTCCTAGTTTCCATTTTAAAGCATATATTGAAATTGTAGCAATTCATTTGATCTTTAAAATAAACATTTCAGGACAATAGATTCTCACTGGATAAAGAGTTGATCATTGTAACATGTCTATACTCACAAAAGAATGAAAATATATTGATCAAATGCAGGTATTTTAAGCAATCAGTTAGCCTGCCCATTATTTCAAATAACTGGTTTGCTTTATTTCTATTAGACTGATCTGATCTATCAAAATGCTTCCACTCTTCCTGGTGTGCAAGCAAGAAAAGGTCTCATTGACTTATTTCGTTCACAAGTGTAGAGTAAACAGCTGAAAATGAGTTTCACAGACCTTCACAAACTAGAGAATTAAGTGTCCACATGGGAGAAGTGGATTGAAAAGCAAAGCACAGCCAAGCAAAAAATTTGCTTTGATTTTTAAATGCAGAGTCCAAATTTGTGTTCAGTTTGCCTCTGAACCTTTCAGAGTTCTCTTCCTATGGCCCCTTCTCCCTGTGGGTCACAGGAAACAGCCTTTTGACATCTGTCGTTTCCATAACAGCAGATTAGAGAGTCAAGACAAGCAGTCAAACCGGTAAAGTGGCGCAAGTTTAGAAAGTGTTCCGATCCCCATAAAGATGGTATGGGAGGGTACCCCTTGTGCAGAGAGAGACTACGAGGCATTTTGCTGGGGATAGTCTGGTGGAGGAAGAACTAGGATGATTTCTAAACGTAATCTCAACATGCTTTTTTCCAGATGTTCCTTATGTCTTGATAAGTTTTAAAATTCCTTCCACACCTCTCCCTGCTTCCTGTCCTTCCATCTCTGTGGTCCCTGCTGAATTTGTCATTGGGATGTGAATGTTAAAGGATCAGTATTGAGCGTCAATATCACTAAGAGCCAAAGACATCAATACTTTATCCCAACAGCTGTCACCCATTTAAACACACACACACACACACACACACACACACACACACACACACACTGTGTTGGAAATATCTGTTTGATTATGCAAAAACTCTACTAAGATAACTGGCTATTTGCATTTTTTAAATTCAATATATCCAAAACATTAGGGAAGGGAAATATTTGGTTGGATTTATGAAGAACTGTGACTTATTCACAGTGGCTGACCCTGCTTGAGCGTGTGAGCAGCCTCAGTCATGGATCCACACACTGGGGAGAACGGGGTTCAGCATCAATGGGCCAGATCCAAACCCCAGCCTGAGTTTACATGCTGACTGTGCTGGCTGCGGCAGGATACCTGACACTTAACCTCTTTATGACGTAATGACGTCATTGGTAAAATAGACATAGTAATATGTGCTAACAAAGGTTACAGGGGGTGGTGTTAAACCAAAAAGTTGAGAAAATTTGGCATCTGTCGACTTCCCTCCTGTGATACTCTCACCGTGGCCAGTTTCACGCTACCAAGCTGCCAATATACAGTCAGAAAATGAGGACTTGGGAAGAGAGGAGCCAGTCAGCTCTGCACAGCCAGTGGGAACCAGTCCCAAAACACAAGGTGCTTGGAACCAACAAAACCAGTGCTTAGAGACTCAATACCAGACTCCCACACAGAAATAGGAACTCAGGAAACAGCTCTTATTGTTAATACTAGAGGCCCAGTGCACGAATTTGTGCACAGGTGGGGTCCGGCTGGCCTGCCCCTGTGGAGTGGGGGTGGGGCAATCATGGGCGGGGCCAGCTGGGGGGAAGGGCTGTGAGCGGTTGGCCAGCTGGCCCCGCCCCCTGGTCGAACTCCCAGTTGAACTCCCAGTCGAGGGGACAACTTGCATATTAGCCTTTTATTATATAGGATAATGATTAGCCAAATGCACTGACATACTTCGTCTGTCTAGGCCCCCTGATCCTCAGAGTAGAAGGGAGGGTTTTGACAGTCATTCAAGTTCTAGATCATATCCTATGTGAAATATAATGACCTTGGATAATCTGTCACCCTAAGCCCACAGTTATAGTCCTTCCTCCTTTGAACACAGTGGAGGAGTTGAGTTAGGTGGGTCTCAGATTCTAGCAGGTGATGCTTCCACAGTGATGGATCATCAAGGCCCATTGAGTTGATAGCAAGGGGTGGAGCCAGAGCCAAGGAATGTTGCTGGAGAGAGTCGGTTACCACTGTCACTGCTGGGGGGGAGGCAGTTCTCGCATATGCAATCGGCTGGGTGTCCCTGTGTCCTGGCTAACCCCGGTTTATACATAGGTTATCTTAACCCAAATGTGTTTTCTTCCCCTTTACAGTGTTCTTGATAAATCATTTATTATGCCGGGAAGATAAGGTGAAATGCACGGTGTCCCACAGGTGGCGTTGTCTGTTGTAAATAATGCTGATTGAGCTGTGCTTCAAAAAATCAAGGTTTATTGGAATACATGCAACTTTCTCTGGGTGAGAAATGGGAGGTTATAAATCATAGATAACCACACTATGCAATGAAACATGAGAGACCTCCCAAACATTGTATGGAATTCTGTCCTAATCATTTGCTTGATTGTATTTGGCGAATGTAATCTTTATGGCGTAGCTGGTCAGATCTTGCCTGAGGGACTCACCTCGAAACGTGCCCTAAGGGTTTATTTTAGGCCATGAAATGAGACGGAGGAAGATGGCCCGAGGAGAGGAGGTGATGGTAGCACTGCCGCTCCAGGGCCTCGGGCTGGGCCAGGGCCACCGCCTTCCACGCAGCTGCTCCCGGAACCGAGGCCTGCCGTGTTCTCCTGCCATGGCTCCCGCTGTCCACGGCGCTCCCCGGGGGTCTCCGTCCCAGCCTGGCTCCTGAGGGCTTCCCGGGTTGCTCCTTGTGGACACTGCGTTGATGTGATGTTGAATTTGTTCTCAGTGGCAGGAATCACTGCAGAGGAAGAAATTGCTGGAGTGCAGACTCGATCGGACCCACAGGCTGGTGCAGAGTCCTGAGTGCCAGGCTAATGAATCAATAAGTAATTAACGTAAAAATAGGAGAGGGTCACACACGGTGTGAATGGTGTACCTGAGAAGAAGGCCCCTCCCCTCCTGGGTTGGGTCCTGGCTCTCCAGTAAGTGGGTCAGGAGGCAGGTTCCGTGCAGAATGGGTGCAGGTTCAGTTTCATGTGAGTGAGACTCTGGCATGCATGGTAATGGGAGGTAGTGAGAGCCCCTCCCCCAGTCATCATTATCTCCCAGTGACAGAGTTCCCTCCCCTCCCCGGAGCTGGAGCCTCTGATGGAACCTCCAGCAGCGGACACAGCAAGGCGTCTTTCCATCCCTGCTGAACGTCCTTGCATGGTTATCCCCCTGAGAGTTGTGATCTGCAAACGGTAGTTAGAATACAGATGAGGCTGCGGGATATGAATATAGGTTCCCTTTGTTGTGCCCTGTTTGACCAAACTAAATTCTCACCAAAATAACACAGCTCCATGATCCAGTGTTGTATTCTGCCCGGATCTGGGCCAGTCATAATGTAGGGTGGATCATGTTGCTCACAGATCCATGTCAACTGATAATTATCTCGTGCCTTCCTAACTCCCTGGCTTGTTAATCTAGAGAGATAAAATGTATTTTGTAAAATGCAAAATCTAGTGAGATAAAATATACAAGAGTTTTGTAAAATATAACATTCTTCACAGGCAAAAGTTTTCCTAGGTTTGGAGATTTAGCAACAAGTCTGCTATCTGTTTTAAAAAGATACATTCCATGCAAAAATGCCACATGAGGTGACATGTGAAGGTTCATCCTCCGTATGCACATGATTTCAGAGTTGGTCACATGAACACCGGAGGACGGCTCCCGAGGTTCACACGGCTGATATGTCCATCACCGAGTTCGCCTCCTCTGCCCACCAGGTCATTGGTCTTTTCTTCCCGCCATAATCTGACCTCACGATGGGACAAAACACCACATTCCTTACCTACCTGGGCTCGGCTGCCATGTCCAGTGAGGACAGGGACGCTGTGGCCACGTTGGCATATTTAAGGCTGCACAGTTTTACAATTTATTTCAAAGACTGGTTACTGATTTGATCTTGCAGTTAATATGTACCCTTCTGTTTGTAATTCAGAGTATGTCATTTTCCCTCTGAGTATAGAACTTTACAGCGCTTTATAAAACTTCCATTTTCTGGAACTGCAGTATTCTTAGGGAAAAATGATATTACTGGGTAAAGTTCAATTGTCTGCATTTATTTGATGCTACCAAGATACCAACCTCACACTCGGAATCTTGTTATAAACATATAATTTTTGTGATTTTCTATGTTATTCAGAGGGAACATTTGTTGTTAGTTTTTTGCAACTGTGCTGTTGAAAATAAAACCAGTACAATTGCATTGTGGACTACACTTCAAGTGGTTATTTTCTTATTCAATTGACTTGTACTATTGTTATATCACTTCCAAATTATTATCTTTAAGATAAAAAGTATTGCTCTCACTTTAAAAGTGAATAAATAAAAAAGATGAAGACTTTCTTTAGCTATTAATCAGTGAAGTCTACAATACCACTAATCAATTTAGTTAGGTAGCAAAATGATCATGCATAAACACAGGGCAATGATTCTATAATGTTTCACAGTGCTTTTGAAAATACATGTTGGGATGACTGCAGATATGGAAAAAGAAATATATATTTATATATAATATATACAAATAAATATGAAAAAATTGGAATATAAAATGTTCCTTATAAAATTATTCATATATACAATGTCATATATCGATAACTGTATATAATATGACACATCAGTGAATACTAAAATAATAATGAATATAAAATATTTCATAGGGAAAGGTAATTATAAATAGTCTGATAAACATACTACATATATTTTTATGAAGTAGAAAAAAATCTAAAATTATATTTTAATACAAAAAATATACATACAAAAAAAATAAAGGGGAGCAGCAAGATAGAGTCTGGGTGGTGTGAATGCGGGGAGTGTGACACGTGAAGCAGTGGTGAGCAAGCAGGCGCGGTGGGGGGAGCCCTGTCATCCTGCCGTGGGCATGTGCGGGGCCCTCGTCCGCTGCTACTCAGTGCGGTCCAGTGCTGGTCGCCAGAGGTTAATACCAGAGTACAGGGAAATCAATACGAAATGGGAGGGAGGTTTTAGTAACTTTTATAGCAATTTGATACATTAATTTTGTGCCTGTTGAATTTAATCACAAATAATTAGAATTTGTATTTTATGTGTCTTTCGATTTTACATAATTTTTTGATATTTATAAATTTAGTGCACAATTGACTAATTTTTTTGGTGATTCTTTATCACAGATTGAGAAACATTGCCCTATCTAGTTCTACTTGTCCCTAGCTGATGTTGACATTTGAATTAAACTAGTCAAAGGAATTGTCTTTAGGGGAATAAGAATTCTTATCTGTAAGGTGCTTTGCAATTTAGAAGACCCTCTACAAGTTATAAAATACAGATATATTGGTGGATGCTCATACAGACCTTGCGAGGTTGGCAGTAACTGTATGTGATGTAGGCGCACCGGCCAGATGAGAGTCTGCTGCCTTGGTTTTGATGATGACTGACCTCAGGGATTTACAGTCTCATGGTTCTTCATTTTGACCCATTTAACTCCTCAAGAGCAGCTAAGAGGCTGAAAAGTCAAGGGACTGGGTCCTCCCTTTCTTCGGAAGTGACTCACTGTGGGAGCGCTGAGGACCGCACACCAGGAGAGGAAGAGAGACGAAGCATTCAGCCCCAGATACCTGAGCACTGACAGGACAAATGTGTCCTCTGCTCCCTGGAGCAGTCTTTGATTCACAGACAAAATCCATGTCCTTGGTCAGCAACCACGAGATCTAATTGTGAGCTCTTCTAGTACAGTGCACCAATTATATATCATGTCTCTGAGGATGGGAAACTCCAGAACTTTCTTCTCATCTGTGTAGAAACCCTGATGTAAACCCTTCATACATCACTTGATTAACAATCACAGGAAGACGTTTGCTCAGGGAATCCTACAACACTTCAACTTCACCCCATAGTGAATACCGCACCCCCCTGGCACCTTGTTAAAAAGAATGAAAGAAAACAAGCCAATTGAGTAACAGAACAATGACAAGCCATGAGTATAAAAAAACGAGTAGGCTAAGACACTCCAGGGATTTCATTCCAATTCATCAATGTTTGGGGTGCTAACCAGAGTCCATATTTGTAAAATTACCTGTGCCCAATGGACTAGTTTTTAGTGGTTCTTTATCACAAATTGTTTGAAAAACATTGCCCCAACTAGTTCTACTTGTCCCTAGGTGATGTTGACACTTGAATTAAACTAGTCAAAGGAATTGTAATTTGGGGGAATAAGAATTCTTATCTGTAAGGTGCTTTACAATTTACAAGACCCTCTCCAGTTTATAAAATACAGATATATTGGCGAATGCTCACACACACCTTGTGAGGTTGGAAGAACTACTCAGCACCTAGATTAGATTATATAAGGTCACCCTGTGAAGGCTGATGGATGGGTCCCCCTCCTGGATCTGCTGCTGCTGGAAAGACATGCAGTCCTGGGAAAATTGCTGCTTTTTCCCCAAGACTGCACTTTATGTTCCTGAAATAGAAATAATAGCATCAACCGCGTGGTATAAAGGAGGTCATTCATGTAAGGCACTTATTACGATATACTTAACACACAGTAAGAGTTATGGTAATATTAGCATTGTTGATGTCCTTATCATTACGTACTACTTCAGTAATTTGTCAATTCTAATACATGTTTTTGACATGTTTATATCTCGCAAATCAAATACCTCTTACATTCAATTGCATGTCACAGTTTAATTAGCAGCTTTTTTTTCTCATAGTGCAACCTAAAATGACATATTATGTATTATCTCTTCTTTCTTATTGTTATTGTTTTTATTATCTGGAAACCACAAGAATCCTTTCAGACTAGGAGGCTGTAACTAGCACCTTTAAGCACTGGGGTACTATTTAGTACCTTTGGTGTTTGAAAGCTCAAAGCAATGAGTCTTTCAATTTACAGCTCATGTTTCATGTGAGAACGTTTACTAGTACTGGGAAGACAGGATCTATTTACTTACCATGAATTAAGTCAAGTTTGACAAGTACTTAATGAGTCCTATTGCTGGATGCAATGAGGAATACAGAATTCAGGACAGGGTTTCTGCCCTCCAGGATCACCTTAAAAAAGGTACATGTCCACTTGTGATACACACGCTAAAGTAGTTTTATAACCACAACAAGCACCAAGTCGAGATTTGTCCAGAATACCCGACAAGGGAAATGGAATTGTGTGCATGCATAAGCGACTTTGAAAACTTTACACGGAGGCTGTGTATGCTCATTAGAACCAGGCAGTTTTAAAGCTGGAAGAGATTGTGGGGCCAGCCACTGCGTGAGGGCGTGTGTGAGTCCTCGGGTCTGGTGACTGAGATGAGAGCTGACATGAGAGCCTGAGACTCACAGGGACGTCTGACGTGGAATAGACAGACCCAGAATAAATACAGAATCCCCTGAGCAACTGAGCAGGGTGCGAGGGACATCAGTGTTGTGTGCAGGCCTCCCAGATGCCAGAGGAGGAAGGAAACGTGGTCTGCAGGTGTGTGGTCCTGTCTATCTAAAATAGATCAGGAGTCCACCATGGGCTTTGGGGTTCTGGTTTAAATTGGAGAAAGGCTTAGAGGTTAGGTTAAAGCGTGTGAAACTGCTGATTCTGACTTTTGTCTGAAACAAATGGCTGACTATTCATGATTTCGCATGGTGGGTCCTAGTACAGGCTGAAGACAGAAAAGAGTAGAGGGAGCAAAATTGATTTGTTAGGCCCTGGCCCCTCATCTGGCTCATTTTGTCGTGTTTACTTGGGGTATTATACACAGGGCCGTTAGAGGCAGAACCTGAGGGGCATCTCTATGAGTGACTGTGAGTCAAGGAAGGGAGTAGCCCCCAGACCGTCCGCCCAGGTGACCACACGGGCTGCAGGGCAGCTGGGGCGCAGGG